>NW_021940750.1:5137707-5191573 GCF_001715985.3 Manacus vitellinus
TGTGAGCGGAGGCACTGCTCTGGTATGTGCCTGGCGCGGGTCGTCGCCGAGGAAAGCCGGGCGCTAGCGCATTCCTGAGTGGCTTTTGTTGGTTTTCCCCTCCTGAACTCATATTCCGAAGTTTCACCTCCGTGTCGGCAGGGAAAGGCAGCGCGTTGGAGCGTCTCGGCGTCCCGACTTCGCCGGAGTTTAGCTCCGCGCTGCATGTGGAGCGATGTGCGTGCAGTGACACGGAGCTGGGGGGGCTGTGGCACAGGTTGGATCGCTAGATCAGTGTCCTGAGGAATCTGAGGAGCGAAAAGCCTTTACTTTGGCGCTCATGAGCAGATTTCTTTCTCTCCAGTCTCAGTATAACTTCACATAAAACACACTTTGTTCCTATGAATGAAAATATTCAGAGATAGCAAGTTTAAAAAACAAACAAACATATATGTCATGTATTTTGACAACTAGTTTGTTCTCTTGCTGTCAGTGCTTACAACTGCCTGGTAAGAAATTTAGTACAGTTTGTTTCCTATCTATACATTTCAAGACCTGCAGCTCTTACAGGTAGGCTTGGCGGAACCTATTTGGATGAGATTATTTCTTGCGAGGTCAAGAATGTTGTCAGGTGAGAAATCGTGAGTGGGAAAATAGGAGGAATAGGTGGAAATTAAAATCCCTATTTGCCTCTTATGTGATTCTCCCTGATACCTACAGAAAGAGATGCTGCAGCCAAAACTGCATTTATGTCATGTGAATTTATTAAAAATCCCCAGTATGTAATTCTTCATTTCAGTTGATATTGATGGAGGGATTATACCTGGACCATGTGTACAACTCAGACTGAACACTTGTACTGTCTGTTAATTTCCTACATCATTAATTTCTATACAAAATGAAAACCATAAAGGGTCTCTAACAACATTTCTTTGTTTAATTTGTGACTAACTCTTTCAGCATGGCAGTCTGAAGGAAGCTTAGTAGTTTGGTTTTCCATGAAGACACATGTAATGAAAGTGTCTGTCAAGTTGTGCGTGTGTTCAGCAGCCTGGCTACATTAATTTTCTGTAACACAGAGAGAGCTGCTATGAAGCTTTCATGTTATATTCCACTATCATGAGGGGTGAAAGGGAGGATGCATTCTGGCATGCACTGGGACATATTGTTTGTGTTACGTTTGAGTTAAGTAATGTGAGGTTAGATCATCCTCACCCAAGGTGATTAAATCCTTAAGCCCTAGCCCAGCAAACGAGCTGTAGCAACTAAACTAAGATGATCAGCTTGTCTGGTTTCCAATGCTGTGAATTTCTGTCAATTAATAACAGTAGATAGAAGGGCAAAAGACTGAGTGTGGGAAACCAGCTGTTAGGCTGGGGGATCTCATTAAGGAAAGGAATAAGGACCTTCTGCCTGCTCCTAGGCCGCTGGTACTCATCTGGGTGTCGGCTGCTCGTGGCAGAGCGCTGGCTGGTCCCACAGTGTTGGTTCCCCTTCTCCCAGCTGTTACAAGCACACTGTGAGTGCTGCTGCTGCTGCGCTGCCCTGTGAGGTGGTGCCCTCAAGGCTGTGGGAGGGTGGCGTTTTGGCAAGAAGGAAAGGGGCACATCAGAAATCTGTGTTGGATCACTGATAAGACTGTAACAGAGTTTGAGAGCAATAGGGCTGCTCTGGATTTCACTACTGTTGTTTTTCTTTCTGGCTCTGGGTGCTAGCAAGGCATCCTGTGAGAAGCTGACCAGCTAGTGAACTGGGAGAAGTTGTAATGTATGGGATATATATGGCCGGGCAAGAGTGATGGAGTCATTTTTTTATGAAGGATGTGGAGTCCACTGCCAGGGCATAATATTGAGTTAGGCTAGACCTGTTCTGGTCTGTCAGTCCTGCGCCACTGCATAGGAAATGGCCACTCTCCCTAACAAAACTAACTTTACATTTATTCTCTACCTTCCTGCTTTCCCACAGTCTCCTTTGATCTTCTGGTTCCTCCTTTATATGCCTTTCTTTCTTAAATGCACTTAGATAGTTGGCTTCCGTGTCTTCTCATGGTAACAAATTCCATATATTCGCTTCTGCTTGAGGGAAACACTCCCCATCCACCCACGCATGTAACAGTGCTCCAGGCCAAATTCTGATCACTTCTGTGTCAATATAAACCTGAGCAGCTCCACCAACTCTGGCCCTGCTGCTTTGGGGTCGCAATGGTATAGCTCTGGGTGCAATGTGGTCCTTTGGCTGGACTGGAAGGTCCTCCAGGGAGGCACATTTGAGCACACACCCACGTCACGCAACACAAATATCTATTCTCTAAACAGTTCTGCTCCTCAGCAAGGTATGCTGTGGAATAGGCTTTGCTTTCATGGGTTTTGCAAATTGCAGAGAAGCTCTCTGTAATGCAGGGGAACAGTGTACACTGAATAACAAGACATAATTGATTCTTTCTCATATCCAAGCTCTTTGCGAATGCATACAATGGAGCAAGCAGGATGATTTCTTAACAGCACAAGAGCACCATAGCTTAAATTCAAGCCTGGGGAAAAGGGGGAGGTGTGGTAGCCTATTGAATGAATGCAGTTAGCACTGCTGGATCACTGACACGGTGAACCTCCCAGCATTTCTGTCTGTCTCTGCTTGGGCACTGCTCTGCAGATCCTCACCCTGCTGTTACATGAGTTGGAAAAATCCCTGTGTATACACTGAACTACCACTTTTCTCCAGGAATTTTGCTTTCAGAGCTTGCATTTGACTATTGCTTAGCAGACATAGTAGAGCAGTACTGAAACTAACACACTGTCTCAGTGTGTGCTGGTAGGGTATGTAATTCCAGACCACCAACCTAGAGTAATTTGCTGTACTCCAACCCCCCTTCTTCTGGGGGTGGGGCGGAGTAGTATTTTTTTTTTAGGTATGAAATTTACAGGACCTCCAATCAAATTAAAGGTGTCCCAGGGTCAACCCGTGAAACTAAATTGCAGCCTCGAGGGAATGGAAGATCCTGAGATGTTGTGGATCAAGGACGGAGCAGTGGTGCAAAGCGTAGACCAGGTGTACATTCCAGTAGATGAAGAACACTGGATCGGCTTCCTCAGGTACAACAGATGCAGAGAAGGAAGAATAACGTGGAAACTATTGCACAGTTTTCTGCTATCAGCTATATCTATGCAACAGCAGTGCCCTCAGTGGGGCAGGGTCCTCAGGTCTGCAATTCAGTGTGTGACAAGGGCATAACTGAGAGCAGAATTGAAGCCACTGAGCACTGAGATTTTATGCACTAGAGCCATATTGGTTTCCTGACTCCTGTGGGGACAGGTGCTTTGCTAATGCCTGTGATGCTTGAGACATGACTTCAAGGTGAAAAGGATGTTCTTGCCTTATTTGTTCATCTTGTTCTGCCATGCAGCAGTATAAATAGGTTTTCTCCCTCATACTCATTGCATTGTCTTACTCTCTCTTTTGAGCTGTCAGTCTGCCTGAAGGGTGAGGATTGTTAATTGAAATGAGACTCCCAGGACTACATCCCCTTCCTTTCTTTGGGTAGGTGTGTTTGTCACCTGAACCATTCCTGATTCATTTTGAAATGAATCCTAATTTGTTCCTAGTATGTTTACACCACATGGTATTGGTCCTGCCCCATTCAGAGGAACAGAAACTCTTCTTCAAAACAGCTCTCTTTACCTTTATTTCAGCAGAAGAGGCATGTCAGGTAGTTCTGGAAGTACTGAGTTAAACAAGACCCAAGGTTCTGCTCTGTCTTTTTTTTGTGCATTAAGAGAGCTTGTACAAACAAACATGCCATCACCACAAGAGCTCAAAACTCTTGACTGACTGAGAATCACTCTTCCCTGAGCTCTGGCTTCATCTCCTATTAGGTTTCTTGGATTGACATTTCACAGTCTCCAATTCCACCAACCAAAAGTTCTATGTTAAATCTCACCTGTAAGAAACAATTTGATAGGAAAAAACATCTGCACACAGTAAAACTATTGCATAATATTATGTTGTGGAAACAGTTCGTCTTGAAACTATACTGTTTACTGTTTACTTCCCCCCAGTTCCACTAGTTAACTTTGCCCCTCAGTCTCTTGGTCTGTTCTCCTTTCTTGCCTCTTGTTTCCTTCCACTTATCTCTGCAGCACCAGAGATAAGTTAGGATGCTAAAGCTGGACGTGTTTGTGTCTTTTTCTCCTTTTTCCTTTCTTCTCCTAAAGCGACCATTTCTGCCACCCACTGTGTGGTGCATTCGCTGTGTTTCAGAACATGTGGTCCTGGATCAGGACAGCTGATGCTATTTGAAGTTCCAGCTCTGAAAATCAGGCTGTAGTGGGTCCATTTTGTGCATTTTGGCAAACACTTTCCCTCTTCTGTCTTCCTTCCTGAGATGTTCTTCCCCTTCTCCAAGGAGGACTGCCAGTGTTAGAAAGGTGGGCATCAGATCTGTGGAGGAGCCCTGCATGGCAGCAGACCCGTGGCTGCAAATCCTATGGGGGGCAGTCAACACTGGTGCATTGACAGGCACTCAGAATCATACTGACGCCTTTTGTAGCGAGGCCTTGTTGCTTTGGGACCAAATTCTGCCTTTGCTCACCATGCACTGGAGCAGGCCAGCATAGCCTCTTGAAATCACAAACTCAGAGACCCAAGGAGCTTTGCAACTCTTGGGATGAGAACAGCACCGAGTGCAGTTGAGGTGAGGGGGGCCCTTTTTTGACCCACCTGTTCCTTTATGAGGCTGTTGCCAGTCCTGTCACCTAACTGAGGCAAAAACAGGCTCGTTGGAGGCTTGCAATTTGGAGTTTCCTGCTGTCTCAGATGCTGTCGCTCTTGAAGGCTAGCTAGAGTCATGATTAAGGATTGAGATGACCAACCCTTCCTATCCAGAGAGGACACAGATGACTGTTTTTTTGCGAGGTTGTTTTGGAGGAAGGCTGGCTGCTCTGCTGGGGACTCTCTCCACCCACTTTAGAGAGGAGCCTCCCATCTCCGCTGTTTTGCCACATGCTTTGTGCTGACTGGCTGTTGATCTCCTCCCCAGAGCTGGCTGTGTCTCAGTGGGTGTTTTCCATGTATCTGGTTTGCCAAACAGTGAAGGGTCCTTTGGGGCAAAAACATGCTTTATCCACATAAAATATCGATATGGCTTTTGACTTTTTTCAGCTTGAAATCCGTCGAGAGGACAGATTCTGGGAAGTACTGGTGCCAGGTTGAGAACGGGGGGAAGAAGGAAGAATCACAGCAAGTGTGGCTCATAGTGGAAGGTAAGGAGTAGTAGTAGTAGTGCTGGTTTCCTTTCAGGGCTGACCCACCAATATGCTCTAGGTTGCAGTGGTGAGAACAGATTGCTCCAGTGACAGGCTTCTTGGCTCTGAACCGCTGCTAACTGCAGTGAAATTGCTACAGAGCAGTAGTAAGAATTAGGAGAACTGCATCAAGGAGCAGAGCTGTCAGTTCATTGCCTTCTGGTTTTATTTTGACGTGTTCGGAAACAAGATCCTTTCATGCACACACATTTCTTTCCAGCTCCGAAATCCATTGTTGCATTCATCTCTAAATACTTTGTAGAATTGAAAGAGATCCTTGGGGCTCATCTGGCCCAACCCACTTCCCAAAGCAGGATCACAGCCCGGTTCTGTGTATCAGCCGAACAGGTCTTTGAGGGCAAGGTACAGTTTTAGCCCAGTGCTGAGTTCTGGGAGAAGTGCTGTACAGCAGCACTTCATGGCTGTGACTGTCCTGTGTGGCACTGTTTGTCCAGGGTTTTTTGATAAGAACAACTTGTATATGGTTGTCCAAAAATAACCCAAGGCATTGTGGATTGGTGGCTTCTTACTGTCTCTAGTTTCATTTCCCTTGAGCCATGGTTCTGTTAGATCCCAGAAGCTAGTAGTCATAGGATGGCTTAATATTTGGTGAAGAAGTTGACAGGAACAGTACATTGGCAGCAAGAAGTGGCTTTTTGGATGTATTTGGTAGCATTTTGAGCCAGAGCTGAATTGACAGTCTTAAAGAGGGGGGGGCAGGGAGGGTGTTGTGGGAGATGGTGTGGTCTGGGTGTTTTACAGCAAAGGTTTCACTGACTCAGAGCCATGGAAACATTCATAGCAGCTCTCACAGGAAAAGGAACACTTAAATTCTGCCTTCCATAAATACCAGGCTTTTGTCCACCTAAATTTTCAGGTGCAGTTTCAACCGGAGAACATTGTTTACAGCTTAAAATACTCTCTTTTGCAGAGTTTCTATTTCTGTTCCAATTACCAGGGCCTGCTCCAAAGGTGGCTGCATCTGCATGGTGGGTGCATTAGGAGTGATTGGGTAGCTCAGTGTGCTAAGCTATCTGATACAAACAAGGCACCCTTCTGGACAGCACAGACAAAAGGTATCAAAGTCACAAAAAACAGCTGCAGCTCGGTAGGGGGGGAGTGTATTGAGAATAAAGGCCAAAGCTGAAAGTGGAAGCGAAAAAAATGCAGTCAGTCGCCTTTACGAGAAAACAGTATGGTAACAGGTAGTTAAACTTGAACTGAGCATGTAATCATGTGCAAAGGGAGTTGGGGGATAAAATTAAAGATTAACAAGTAGTGATAAACAGTGGGATTTTAAAAATGTGTCAGCTCTTAGCATAAGAAAACACCTGGCAATGCAAAAGCCTATCAGTCTCACCTTCACTGTTATCTCTATGTATTTCTTCCCTGGGTGTACCAGCTTTGCCTAGAAATGATTACTCTATTGATGACAACTGTTGTCCTCTTTGACTGAGAGAGGATTTTACTCGGGTGATTTTCAGCCTCCCATAGGTGCTGACACCCTTCAGTGTGCCACACAAACAAGTGTGGACTATTGTTGATCTAACCTAAAGTGAGCTTGACTGGATTTCTGTGCTGTGTAATATCTGCTTTGAGATCTACTTAGGTAGTCTGTATCTGTCAGAATTTGTAGCAATGGCATTTGAACTGTCTTTGTAATAGAAATGTTTCATCTTATGAAACACTCATTACAATTTACAGAAACAAAATTATTTTACAAGTGTTTTCTGGTTTAGAAACTAGACTCTGGCCTCGCTGAGAGCATGATAGTGTCTGTTGCCCAGAGAGGTGATCTCAGAGGCACACTGTGGAGTGTTAAAAGTACAGATTATGTTTGTTACCGAACTTTCCCTCTGAAATTACACCTCTGACCACATGGCTGTTCCTGGGGCTGCTAGCCCCCATTGGCTACAACCAGAGCCCAAGCCACACATGTATGGACACATTCCCCTGAATTGACACTGTCTAAAAACTGAGCTGTACAAAAAAATCAGCCTCATAGGTTGGATGCTGGCTTGGAACAGGGAATAGGCAGGATCATTTCCGTGCTTTGCCGCTGATTTCCTGGCTGCTCAGTGCCTCCGTGGTGCATCTGTGAAAGGGGCATGCTGGCACTCACCTCTTGTACCAGGAACTGGGAGGCCAAAGGTGTCGCAGATAGCGAGCTGGCCAGGTAACATATGTACAGTGCGGGTTCCTCAGCTGGATGAGTCAGCTGCACTCCCTAAGCTATGAGAGTTTTTAATTGTGGTCTTGTCTGATCTGTTTAGCTGCTCCCAAAGTGAGAAAACCTGCCGAGCTGGGCAGGATCCACCTGAAAGGTTACCTTGGGTGTCATGGCAAATGGACAGGAGGCAGGGATCCTGCTCACAGGTAGAGAAAAGGTGATTATTTTCCCTTCTAATCTTCCTTGGAGAAGGAGGGCAAAGCAGGCAGAGGTATTGCAGCTGGTATCTGGAAAGCTTATTCATTTTTATTGTTTATGTATGAATGCAATAAAAAAATGAAATAAAATATGTAAACAAAACCAAACAGTAAGCCATGTTGATGGATATACCTGTCCTGAACATTAGCTTATGCACAGATAGGCACCATTATTGCTCAAATGACCTATTTTTAGATCTGTTTTAGTTTGTTCATTTACTTGCCACTCTAAATGGAGTCAAGGAAGGCACAAAAGAACTGCCACCTGAAGGACACAAACAGCGACTGGACAGTCAGTGAAAGACTGAGAGTATCACTTTTGGCTGTAGCTTAGGGGAAATGTCAAGTGTTAGGCGTCTAAATCCCTGTTTAGGCACCTCCATTAATTGCCTACTGGTGGAGGTGCACAGCATCTGCCAAATCAGTGGAAACCCCTGAGCCTGCCATCTTTGGCCAGGGAGAGACAGTGTAATTTCAGCATGTGAATGCTTAATATTTTTGGTTCCTCTGTTTCTGCAAGGCAACAAATCAGCAGTTTTCAGAACACATTTTTTCCAACTGAGAAAGCTGATTTAGGGGTAGATGCAGTCAGTAGTAGCTGTGCTTGATACCCAGAGATTTTAATCTAAAAGGGAACTGAATGCTTCTCTGGGCTCTTCCGCCAGCCATCAGAAGTACGTGCTGGCTGTCCTGCATGGTCAGCACTGGTGCTGATGGCTGGTGAAGTTTGTGTTACTGATTTGGAGCACTGAAACCACAAGAGTTTTGGCATTGCCCATAAGAGGAACCACATCTCTTGATGTGTTGAATTACACTCGACTATTGCCACTTAGAGATGACCTGAGGTAGTCAGCATTGCAGTTGTATTTTGCTCCCTGTGGGCCTGTTGTACCAAGCAAGAAGCTTTCCATGGTGGGGAACAGATAGTTACCAAGAGAACTGTGTCCATGTTTCAGAGCCTTCAGCTCTGAAACAAATTACCCCTGACTTCAAGACAGCCTGGTTGTGGTGGTGTTAGAGCATGCTGGAAGGCATCTCCAGTCAATTAAGCTTCAGAGAGAGCATTGCAAATGATCCCAGTTTCTCACCGGGGGGGTTTTTTCCTCATTCATGGGTTTGTTAAAGCCACTAGTTCAACACGTTCTCAAGCTTCAGGTTTTAATGCATGGCAAGAAGTATCTGCGGCTGGATTAGCTGTCTTCTAAAGTGGTGTCTGCCGCTGTTAAAGTTATTGACTGTTGCCTCTTTAAACTCCAATCTCTTCAGCTGAAAAATTGAGCAAATACTACCACTAAGAGCTGCTTCATAGGGGAGTCTTGAAGGACACTCAGTGAAAGTGGTTTTTCAAAGGCATTTTGGGAAGCAAGCACTCTTTCTCTCAGACTTCTAGTGGTAGTATTTAAAACATTCATGCCCTGAGGTGATCCAGCGTATCTGACCCTTGGTTTTTATAAAGGGCTTAGAGGGCATCGGATTAGGCGTAGTGGCTGGGCAGATGGATATCCAGTGTTCAGCACTGGTATTAGTGGAAATAAACAATAGACAGAAAGAGTGTCTCCAGTTATTGTCACTTGTCTGTTGCTCTTCTAGGTGTGCCCTACTTTACTGTGGAACCTGAGGATGTGTCCGTGTCCCCTAATGCCCCATTTCATATGGCCTGTGCTGCTGTTGGTCCCCCTGAACCAGTGACAATTGTCTGGTGGATGGGAGACTCTAGAGTGGGGCTTCCAGACATCTCCCCCTCCATCTTAAATGTGTCAGGTAAGGCTGCTGCCAATGCAGGGGATCAACTTTAAGCATCAGAAGAGGAGGGCTCTCTTCTGATCATGCCTAGTGACACTGGGTAGCCACATAGTGTGAGAGTGGTGTTTGACTCTACATTAAGGGTTGAGGGGTCATGATCACATACAAAGCCAGACTGATCATCTCTCAGGGTGATGGTTGCTCAGTGTACTTTCTGCTGGTTTGAGGCACACAAGCTCTTACAGAGTTTGAGTGTGACTGGCACTCTGTTAAAGGTGCTACTGAAATCCAGTGCTGAAAGAGGCACTGGGTGCCTCTTTTGTTCCACCTTATGGAGGGTGTTCATGGTTATATTCAGTAACTCTCTTGGTGCCATTTGGCTTGTGACTCTCCAAGCATTCACATGTAACAGATGACATCTCCTCCTGTGCACAGCCATGCCATGCACTGCTTTCCCCTCTCTTCCTTACCCCTGTCTCTGTTCGAATGCCCTCGTCATTAAAACCTGACTGCCTCTTGTAATTGTTTGACACTTTTAGAGTGGTTGTAAAGGTGCTGAAATGGGCTGGTTGATATCCTTTAAGACCAAGGTTTGCCCCAGAGCAGGCACGGTGGTACAGCAGCAGCGTCAGCAGAAGAACTTGCGAGCCAGTAGGTGTTTGGGCCTCTCTTCAGACCACTTTCAGGGAAGGGCAATATATATCTACCAGGAACTGTCTGCAGCTATTCTTGTAGGTACAAGAGAAGGTTCTTGCCTTCTCTTAAAGGTAACTTTATTCCAGTTAGTTGTCTAACAGCTTTGGGTTATGTCTTCTCTTTGGTGCTGTTTTATTATTCTCAGCATCCCCAAGCCAAAGTGGAACTAGCTATTTAGAAAGAAAAGTTTTTACAGCTGAGAGTAGTCTCTGGTGTCTCTTCATCAGTGTTAATGCAGTTACACTCCAGGTTGAGCTTCTTTTTGTACATCATGGGCCATCCTTTGAGCTATCCAATCCTATTCAGACTTCCCTTAGAACTTAATTTATATGCAAATCAAAACCTGATTCGTGATTTGCAATGGTTTTAAATCATCGGCTCTCTCTCTTACATAACCACTAATGCTCTTCCAAGTTGGAAATGAAAACTGCTCCCTCATGATATAATTTTCCTGTTGAAATGGAAACTGAAAAGACAGATAGTTGAGAGGGAAAGACAATAAAAAAATAAGTCACTCTTCCTCCACTAAGCGCATCCCATGATGCCTCACAAAATTTTTGGTATTGTGGGGCAGTGGCATGGAGACCTGAAGAAGGATATCTATTCCTAGTGATTCTTCAAATGAATTGCTGTTGTATATATTCATCATCAGCACCTTTCTTTGCTTTTGGTGTTCTTTGGGATATCCCTTGGGCAGGCCTTGTCTTTGCAACCAAAAAAATGTAGCAGGATATGACCTGCATGGTCAGATTACCAAAGCATATTGAAAAGACAGTTGGTAAGAAAACAGGCACTGCTAGCTGAATAAAGTATAAAATTCTGAAGAAAATAATAATAAAGTACTGGATAGAGAGCAAACATTTAGAAGGTTTAACAGTGTTGTATTTGGAAAGCAGTGCTGGCATGGTGTAAGAGAACAAGCAGTTCTTGGTTTGTGGTGTGCTTTGTATTTTCCTCGGGGCAGGGCTGTGTTTGCTTCTTTCTTGGGACATGCCTGCCACATCAGGTGCTGCTCTGCTCTGCTGCCTGGGCTTTAGCCTGCTGACTGCATTTTCTTCTCGTCCACGAGGACGAGTGGAAGAAGCTAAAATACTCTGTTCTTTGATTTTATAGCACTCCCTCCTCTCTTCCTTTACACCTTCTTTGGAATGCCATTAATCCCAGGCTTGGAAGATGAGTCAAAGGGCAAAGACATGGTGCAAGCTGCTCTGTGCAGCTCTGAAATAGTTTCCCTTCCTAAAATGTATGCCCACAGTGTGCCAATCCTTGACTTTTCTCAGATACAGCCCCACAAGGCAACTCGGGGCCAAGTCAAGTGAAAAATAGATGCTGGACACAGTTCTCCAGACAGCTTTGCAAATCTATCTCAATTCTCATTAATTTGCAATACACATGCTTTTTGGAGCAGCCAGACATCAGTATGATGCCATGTTCAGGTCCTGTGGGATGCATGTATGCTCACAGAAGAGAGGGAGCCTAATTCTTACTTGTATCACCCCTGGAAAGTGCTTCAGTGCTGATGTAGTAGCATTTAATTTACATTTCCTTTGTGTGTCTTCAAAAGTCTAATACAAGGTGAGGGACAGGTGGGCATTAACTTGAAATAGGCAGCATCTGGTTGGAGATTTGCCTGGGCTTATAACTCACTTAGAAGATGGCTGTTGCTCAGGTGCAGGCTGAGGTCCAAAGCATTGGGCATTGTATAAGCTCATGGTTCAACACAATCCTTACTCCAAAGAATTTGAGAAGTGGACATCTACTTATTGAGCACTGTGAGCTGTGTCCCTGACAGATTCTTCCTTCTTTTTCAGTGCTTTCTGAAGCTCTTGTGAAAACTTTTCTACATTGCCACACTCTCTCTGTTAAAAATGTGTTTAGCACGTTAATTACGTGGAAATCCACATGCCTTTGATTGGCACCCAGCTCAGTCCTGCAACTGCCTGTACAGATTGAGCTGGATGTCACAAATAATTGAAATTCTCCTGAAGGTTGAAGCTGGATTATATAGCTGTTTGTGTTTCCTTTCCTTTTCTTGGCTGATCTCCAGGTATTAATCAAAGCACAGTTTTCTCCTGCGAAGCTCACAACGTAAAGGGATTGTCTTCATCTCGGACAGCCACTGTTCAAATTAAAGGTGAGAGTGCAAGACACTGGGTAAGGGACTCGGGTTTGCTCTCTGGGGAGGGAAAGTAGGGCTCCTTAATGCAAGGGGTTGCCTCAAAGCTGCTGGCAGGCAGCACCAGTTTTAGCTCCTGGCAGTCAAAACAATGCTTTGTGCTCTAACGGCAGTTCCCACTTCCTATGCAGGGCCATATCCCAGGCTGTTGAAAATAAACCACATCTTATTGAGGAGTGGAAATGTGATGTCAAATAACAGTTTCTCCTTGAAAAGGAGAGAGCAGGGACAGTCAAATTGTTTGTGAGAGATGAAGCTGATGTAAATCTGTAGCTGGGGAAATCTTTCCTTCTTGGAGATAGATGGGTCTTGTTAGAGCTAAAGAGGCCATTAATTCTGCTTGCTTCTATTATTATCACATTTGATGCTGAAAAAAGTCAAGGAAGGCGATCACCAGTGGCCAGTAAGGTCTGCTCATCCACACTGGTTTTATGGATTTTATTTTTTTTAATTCTTTGCTTTTTAAAAACAAAACAAATAATTCCTAGCCCGTGCGTGACCAGTTGCCATTGGAAGTGCCCAGGTTGCTGTGACATTTCCTCTGTTCCTCCAGGTGACTGAAACGGGGATAATCAGAGCAATTAGTTCTTCCCCTCCTCTTCACGTTGAGATGCTTCTGCATTTAAATTTTTAGTCATGCTTTAATGCACATTTAATTACACAATCATCAGTTTCAGGAGAGGCATGGCACAAAAATCATTTGTTCCATATTACTCCATCACGAGTAAGAGCAAGCATTTATGTCTGTATCAGTATCACAACTCGTAGTTGTAGTAGCTAATATTCATTAAAGGAGAGCTTAAAATCCAGCTGTAATCTACCACTCTTACAGTGTGTTTTTCTTCAGGACATTGTGGTTACTGCTATGCCAAGAATGCAGTGTGCTGAACTAGTAAGATTTATAACTTAATTTAAAACCATTTGGAGTTGTTGCCTTAAAGGCTTGTCTACACAGGGGAGTTAGTTATTGTGGAGTATATCTTCTGTGGATATTTTTATCCTGGGATAGAATTTAGTTCACAAAGCTATTATGCTTTAAAAAATCTCATCAAGCCGTAATTTGAAAAAACATTTAACATAAACAAGCTTTTTTATTTTCCGAATGTTAACATAGCTTATTATTATTTTTATTAACCAAGATGAGGGGGTAAAGACCTCAGAATTCCCAGCAATTATATGTAGCCAAAAAGTACTCTATTGGGGTCAATCATCAGCTAATGGATTCTGGGAGGGACATGTGTCCATCACACACTTTTGTCACACACACATGTTTTAGAGCTGAGAAAGAGCAATCTTAAGTGATTCAACAAATGTTGCACCAGTATGTGGCATTTCCTAGAGACAAAAATCAGGTTTTAAACAGCAAGTCCAGTGCTGTAGTCATAAAAGTTCTAACTGTAATACCTTAAAGATATATCTAAAAGCATAGTTCTAAACTTACCTACATGATGAGGGTTTTCTAAATAGAAAAAGGTTGAAGATTCTAGTATAGCCCCTGTTAAAATTAAAGCAAAGCTTTTAACAAGGGCATCAGCAGGAATAGGAGCAGGCCCAAATAATGTTTGTTTAGTCCTTGATCCTATGAACATGCAGAATTCAGTGAAATTACTCCTGGAAGTATTTGTCTGCATACATGCATGTTCAGGGCCTTCCTCTCTTGCACAAATCCATCTGCTAATGAGGACTCTTAAGTCTTTCTACAATTTATTAAACAATTAGTTTCTTCTGTTTCCAGAGGCAAATATTTTTGCTAGGACATTTACAAACTGTTAACATTTCTTCCTATTTGTTGCTGTTGTTGTTCATTATCTATTCTCTGTAGGGCCCACAATGTGCTGGGTGTACTCCAAGCAGAAAATTACTGTTATTGTAGCCCACAGTCTCCAGTCATGAACAAAGCCCCATTGTTCCAGCCACTCTCCAAGCACGGAGGAAGTTAACTCTCATTGTGTTAACACTCAAGGTCCTATATTCAGACAGGCATTGCTGTCCTTTATATGTGGGGCTAACACTTAGGGTCGTATCCTGTGTTTCAGAGCACAACAGAAACAGGAGCCCACAGTTTTTTCCCAAGACACCATGGGGAAATGCATCTGACCTTTCTACAGATTGTGGAGTTAGGGGAAAGGTGCTAGCAAGCCAAGTCTCCCAGCAGCTGTCTCTGTTACATAGGGAGTGTGTTAGCAGCCAATTATTTATTCCCACTGCTGGCATAACCCAGTCCTCCTTTGGGCCTAACATCCAGTGTTGAAATTATGTGTTGCTAAACCCAAAAGTTACAGTGTGTCTACAAAAGATTCGAGTTATGTTTCAATAATACCCAAGTAAGCAGTGAAAGCAAGCTTTTTTCTCCCCTAAGAGCTTACAAACCTGAACACCAACATCAAAAGAGAATGAAACAAAGGTGCAGTAAAGTCTGAGTTAACTCACAAAGAACTCACTGCTCGTCTTCTATTCCGGACCCTTGTTCTGCTGCCTCACCTCCCCCCCACCATGCACCTGGTTCTTATCTACGTGGCAGCCCCCTGCCCTGTGTCCTGGTAACTAATTAACCAGACAACAAAGGCTTTATAGGGTTAATCTGTGTCACCATCTATTCCCTGCCCCATCCTCTCCTCTAGGCCCTCTGTAGAGACCTCGGAGGGGACTTTGGGCTGTACATTTCTCCTGCAGGATGGCCCTGTGGAGATGCTGAAGGCAGCGGTATTGTGGTTCTCCTTGGTGCAGTGAAAGACAAAGATGCTCTCTGGCAGAGCAGAAGATGCAGCTGGGGAAATCCTGGTTTGCAATTACTTGTCCACTGCTGCTTTCCACTGGATACAGCTCAGGAGAGGTGGAAAATTCGATCTACAGACAGAGCCTTGTCCTGAGGACCTCTGGGTTTTTGAGGGAGGACTTCTGAGGGTACAGTTTGTTGAGGTACTACAGGAGAGGCATCACTCACGGCAGCAGTGTACAATTTTTTAAAATTAGAAAAGAATTAAGGAGAGGTTAATATTCATGAAGCTGGTAATTTTTTCAGGAGTGAGGTGCCTGAATGATAACAGTGACTCGGGGTGAAAAAGAGATGGTGAAGGGTATATTGGAGAGAATAGGAAGTAACTATGTGGAATTATATGTGAGGAAAAGAGAAGTTAAAGGGAAGCATCAAGGATCCTAAAAGGAAGCCAGGCATTCTGATGCTGTGCTGCAGTGGTAGGAAGCACGAATATCTGATTAAATGTCCACTCTGGGAATCCTGATTTTGTTCCTGGCTGTGCCCTTAATTTGTAGAGTGGTATCAGCCATGTGACAGGCACTCCCTTTGCTTTGAATTACCCCTCTGTAAAACAGTTTATTCATCCCAAGCCTGAGGCGCAGTTTTTGGTTCAGGCTCCATCCCAGGGAGCTTCAGTAGGAGTTTGCAATGGACACCTGGAGGCAGCGCTTTCAGAGCACAAAGAGGTCTACTGCAAATCAGCTTCAGGGGATTCAGGTCACTACAGTTAACTCCGGCAGATTAGTGGGATGGGGGAGACCTCCACTGGGGGAGGGATGGGGGAGACCTCCAGGCCCCATTACCTGCGAGGTGAATGCCCTTCCCCCCTGCCCCCCGCACGTGGTCCAGCGACCCCGCAAGGAGCACACACAGACCACCAGGGAGGGATGGACGAAAGAGGAAGTTTATTGTGGGGTTGGGGTTTATAAGGCTTTTAGGAGGGTCAAAGAGGACCAATCACAAGTTCAGGGTCACACAGAAAAAACCATCAGGTAAAGGGTCAACAGTGAATAGGAAGGGGTTAACAAAGGACCAATGAGAAACACCTCAGGACACCTTCCCAGGACACCTTGTGTGAGACAGTAGCTTCACAGGGGGTGTCGGGAAGAGGGAGACAGTGACACTGCAGAAAATACAAAAAGCCATTTTGAAACATGTTTAAACCACAGTAAGAACTTCTGTCTCCATAACGTTTGAGCTGTTTTCCTCACCAGTCCATCTCTGGCAGGACTTCTTCCATCCTGCATATGGCAAATCTATTGCCACAGTTAACCAGTCTTTGCCTGGTGCTAGCAGAGCTGGTGTTGGAGACTGGACTGAGAGACTGAGAACCAGGGGTGGGACTTTAAAGCCCTGATTTGGTTCACAGTGTAGGTCCACAGGCAACTGTGTGCGCAGTGCTGAGTCATGCATTGTGATGAAGGGGGCAGGGAAGAGGGCTGAGTAGGGAAGGTGTAAATGTCACAGACTGGCATTACCATCAGAGATCAACTGCTGCCTGTATGCCAGGCAATGAAAGAATGGCTGCCAATAGCTTGTTCAATGTTAAAATAATAGTTTCATTCGCAACTGTCAGGGACACTCTCTAAAGATATGATATTGTACCATTTCTGTTAGTGATTTCATTGCATAATTTCTAGCCTCAAGCCTCCTCCATTTCCCTGTGAATACCTGCTCAGTTCTGTGTATGCTGAAAGGTCTCTTTGTTTCTTTTATAGCCATGCCTCTCCCGCCTCTCAATGTAACTGTAAGCCAAGTCACCAGCAGCAATGCCAGTGTGGTCTGGATACCAGGATTTGATGGCCGTGCACCCCTCCATTCTTGCACTCTTCAGGTATGGCTTCTCTGGATTGTGCCCTGCCCTGCATGAATAACAGGAGTCTGCTGAGCCAGGTCATTTCCTGGGCCATCTTTTGCTCTCACAACTTATTTGTAGCAGTGTTTGAATTCTTATTTCACAGTATTAAAACGTAAAAACTTAACAGGGTGCAACTTGGGGCGTATATAGGTGCCAAAGAGCAGGTAATGAACTTCATGCTCAAAGGTTAAGAATTAGAGACTGGCCTCATCCTCCCTCACAACAGGTTATCACATCAGTTGCTTCCATAAATCCAGTAATCCGTACAGATTATTACACTGCAGCACACATGAAGCAGCACAGCACTCTGTGGGAAGTGCCCATGAGTAGCTGTAGCTGCAGTGTGCTCATTCCCCCTGCTAGCATGGAGCAGCTGCCCCATGGTAACTTATTCACATGCAAGTGCCTTTGACTCCCATGACAGCTGAGCCCTGTGCTTTGCAGTGCCAGAGGAAATGCAGGAATCTGGACATACCAGTGAGTCCGAAGGATAGGGAGCTTGCAAAGTATAGGATGTGGAACAGGAAGGGTAGGAATGATCGAGGCAGGAGATAGATTGGGCTTTTTGGTATAAGGTCAGGCCTATTTGTGTGTTTCAGAGTAATATTAAACTCTGCCTCTAAATCTTAATTGGTTTTCCATTGTCAGAGACCAATTCTGCCCAGAAAATCAAGGGTGACAATATCCGTTAGCTCTACTGGTGCAGGGTACTCCACATCTCTTGGACTGCTACTTAAGGTCCAATAGTACATGTCCAACTTCAGGGAGAGTTAGTTTCTACCACTGCACACTTAAAGGTAGAATCAGACCAAAGAGCAGGTAGCCAAATGTCAAAAACAAATGGCGATTCCTGAAGTGGGCTGTGCAAACACAGCTAGGCACAGTCCCCATGGATTTATCTGCCAGCTGGGAATATTAGACCCCTCTGCTTTCCCTGCCTGATTACAGCAGCATTTTGAGCTGTAGTGGAATTTCTGTGGGGTGTTGCCAACTATGTAGAGGAGGATTATAAACTCAAGGTAATGCTGGAAGCAGTCTAGCTAATTTAATTGTAGTCTACTTTTTATTTGGAGAGGAAACCAGATATTTCATACTTTGATGTTTATTTTCTTTCATAAGTAAAAGAAACCATCATCTTGATTTAACTCATTGGCAGAAAGAACTCCTGAATATAGCTGGCCATGGTCTCTGGGTTTTTGTCATGACAGTTTTGTTGCTGCTTCTGTTCTTGTTCGATGTCAAAAATGGTTTTCTTCCTCTGTTTTACAATGCCAGTTATCTCCGGTTGGAATAGCCTATTCTCTCTGGCTTGCTTGCTGCAATGCTAATCACCCTGGGGTTTAAGTTCCCCCTCTCACTTTTGGCAGGGGCAGGAGTGGGGGATGGGACATGTGGAAAAGCTCTGAAGCAGAGCTGCTCACTTTCTGTCCACTCAGCAGTCTCTCACCCCTTTTCTAAGCCTTTTCTGTTCGGTTTGGGGAGGATGAAGTTCCTACATTTGAGTCTGGGAGCAGAGTAACTTGGCAATAACCCTCCACTGTCAGAAAACCATGCTTCCTCTGACTCCCACATTGAGAGATTTTGTGTGAGACATTGACCCACATCTCCATGTGAAAATGCACGTGTTCCTGGCTTGTCATGATTGCCTTGTCTGCTTGGAGCCTCCCAGAAGAAGAAGAGGGACTGGAACTTTGCTGTGCTTTTCTGACACTCGGGGTTGCAGCGGGTGTGCCAAGAGCACCACTTTCAGACAGGCAGATTGCTCCTGGGATCAGGGCAGGGAATAGCAGTTTTTTGCTGTCAATACAAGCCATGTTCCAGGGTGTGAAAAGGACAGATGCAAGAGCACCAGCTTTTGAAACTGTTGAACAGAAACACATCATCAAACAGACAGGGTTTTACACAGAAGTCAGCTTGTTTTTTTCCTGCTTTGGATGACACTGATAATGACAACAATATGCTTCTCTATTCAGGAATTTTGAGATTCTTCCTTTTTATTAGGCAAATAAATCAGTGTGCCAGAATTGTACATGAGAGTGAGCAGAAGGGTGGTGAGAAAGGGAAAAATGCTGCTGCTTAAAGAATGTAGAGTCCATATGACTATTTCATTTTTGTCAATACACTCTGATTTTACTCCCAGCTTTGCTATTTCATGTGCAGTTGAGAAGAAAGTCTGAGCCTGGCAGCAGTGCAGTGATTTCTTCTGTACAAAAGTAGGAACATTGAACCTTTCTGTGCCATAAAAGCACACAGTGATATCAGATTTAAATTAACATTTGTGCTGCTTAAGAGCTCAGATTTGGGGGAAAAAAAAAGAAGGGTTGCAGGAGTGGGAAAAAGTTTCTTTCCAGTTTAATTTGCAACAGTTTAGTTGAACCAAGCCACTAGTGCCTACCATGTCTCTAATCCACTATAAAACTGAAAATATACAAAATTCTGAAAAAAAGAGTTCATCAAGAGGTGACAGTAGGCAACAGGAAAGTTGATTTACCAGTTTTCATTACCCAAATTTAAACAAGCCTCAGAAGCCAGCCGCTAGCACTCAAAGCAACAAGGATGTTTCATTTTCTTTAAAGGAATAATAATCATCTGTAGAATCTGTAACACAGGTAAGGAAATGCTTTAAAATATGGAACCATATTTTTAGCTGGTGGAAAACTGTTGTACTGCCAGGGTTAGAGTGATGTCACTTCATGATTCTTAGTTAACAACTCCCTTTTCGGTATTTTAAGCACCACTGGTACTATATGTGTTTTTACACATTCCTAAACTGACAATTAAATGGATTCTTATCCGTATGGACCTGTTGGTCGTATTGCTTATGGTAACTGTCATCTCTGTGTCACTCTTGGCACAGGTAGCTGAGTCACCAGATGGTGAGGAGGTCTCCACTGAAATCACCCCAGTGCCACCCTTTGCCTACGGAGTGCAAGGCCTGAAGCATTCTACCAACTACAGCGTTCGTGTGCAGTGCAGCAATGAGATGGGCAGCTCCCCTTTCACTGACAGGGTTTATTTCCAGACCCTGGAGCTTGGTAAGAAATAGCAGAGTGGAACAGGAAAGCAGCTCTGATTCTGAAAAAGAGGTGATGATAATCTTCATTAACTCCTTGCTTATTCTGAAATACAGGAAATGTTATTCTGTCAGATTGCTTGTCCACTTTAAGGGACTCCTAGAACAAAATAATGTGATTAACAGCAATGATGCACAATACAGAAATTGATCCAACCATGAGGCTTCTGCATGCTGATCGCATTAACTCTCTAAGATTCTTGGGATCTCTGAGAGAAATGAGAGATGCTGACCAACCTATCTTCTCCACTTGAAGCAAACAAAATGCTGGTGGCTTGCAGTTGTTGTTCTCTCTCCTCACACCCTCTCTCTTCTGGCTGATCTCAAGAGAGAGGGTGAAACTGTCATTTTCAGGGTGGATAGTGCATTATTTTCCTGCATAGAGTGATTGTGTTCTGTCCTCTGCTTTCAGCTCCAAGCAGCACCCCTCAAAATATCCACGTTATTCAAAGAGATCCCGGTCTGATTTTGGAGTGGGAAGGTGTGGCTCCAGATGTGCTGAAAGAAAATGTCCTAGGATACAGACTGGAATGGATTCAGGATAATGTAACTCAGGTAAGAGATCAAGAAGGTAGCTGGACACGGTTGGAAAATGTTCATATTAAATTTTATAGGCATTAGGGTTCCTCATTCATACCGAAGATTGCTGGCATTGCTTTTGTATAAATGGATCTATTCTGATTTGAGAGAACTCCTCAGCATTTAGCCTCAAGATTTAGGGCCATTTCTTCCTTCCTGGCATACTCAGAATTCCTTCACTTAAATGTTCATCTGCAGACAGACCAGTTCTCCGTCATTCCTTGTACAGGAAGGACGACAGAGAGAGAATCCACTTTGCCCTTTTCTAATACTGTCCCAAAGGCAGCTGAGACAGTGCAGGATCTTGGCTTTCTCTCTGCTGTGACTGGGCCTTGGCTTTCTGAGTCACGGCAGCAAAGATGTACTTAACAAGTGAATGAGCTATACTGTAAATCACAGAAAGAAGGTTGTGGATTCTTTTGTTTAATTTACAAAACATAGGGAGTTGAAAGGACCCTGGCAGGGTAGAAGGCCTTTCATTTGTTCTTTGGCATTGACCTTTCCCAGGTATCTCTCAGCCTTTGAAGTTCACAGCATTTTTTATGGTTTCTAACTTCCCAAAAGGTATTTACCCAGTGCTTATTAGTGATGAACAAGCCTGTAATAGTAGACAACTAGAGGGAAAAGAGACTTATTTCCTTTTTTGCATAACCCATTTCATACTAGGTCAGCGTCATTGAGTGACAGTATTTTGAGTTCCCATTGAATTTACATTGTGTCAGTGGTGGCAGCCAAATCTTCATGGGTTTACTGCAGACAGTGTTTATGAAGAGGATCCACAAAACTACTGAAAATATGTTGGCCTTGCAATACTAAGTGAAAATTGGCCATGAAATTCAGAAGCCATTTGGGATTTGGTCAACAGGTTAGAACAGACAGACTTGTCTCTTAGATTAAAACTGTCAGATGCTTTACAGTATGTTACCACGTCTTTGTGTTTAAAGCACAAGAAGGAGGTATATCTTTTAACAGCAGAAAAAACCACATTTCTATAGCAAGTTGCATGGAAGGGCCTCAAAGGAAGAAATCATTAAACCTCATACCTTCCTTATGCCATGGGAAACAATTAGATATTTTTGGGAAGAGAATCTCAAGATGATAGCCCAAATTAGTGGCCAAACTGAGGTGAGGACCCAGGAGTCACAACTTCTAACCCTTCTTATAGCACCAAAGAAGTACATGGTGATGTTTTGGTTTAGTTTTAAAGGTGAAGTTTTACACTGGATTCCTTTTAAGACAGTTTACAGTTTGTTGTCATTTGCACTCAGGGGGAGATGATTGTGCAGGATACAAAAGCTAATCTCACAACGTGGAATCCTCTCAAAGACCTGATTATCAGGGTGTGTGTGCTGAACTCTGCAGGATGCGGGCCCTGGAGTGACCTCTTCCTGCTTGAAGCCCAAGAGGTCATGGGTGAGTGTTCACTACCTTCCCTTCAGCTTCTGGCCACTACTGTGTCTTCTTTAACAGGGTTTTGCTGTGCTTAATGCAGAGCAGGAGAAGGGCAGATACAACAGAAAAGGTGCAAATGAAAGTTTGAAATCCTTAATTTAGGCTTAGCCACACAAGAGTAAATGTGGCAGAAAACTCCTGTTTGATTTAATTTGAAGCCATTCCTGACTAGTTTCAGTGGAGCCGGATTCAAATCATGGCCACATGGGGGTTTGTAGTGGTTTAACTGAATATGTTTATATTAAACCAGTTTAGTTGTTTCCATGGATTAGCTGAACTACTGGTAGAAGAGGAAGATGATGGTACAGACACTGTATCATGCTATCTGAACTATGTGGAAGGATTTGTTGGGAGCAAAGAACATGCATGTGTGGAGTGCATTCCCAATGATGAAGGGCAGTTAGGCTCACCTGTGGTGATTTGCTTGCTGCTTGTATTTCACAGTGAATGGGCAATGGGAGTTGGGCTGTGAAGGGGGGCAGGATGTTTTATGGGGAAATGGATAGAAGGGGAAGAATGCTATTGCTTAGAAGGAAACTGTAAAACAACAAAGAGGAAGATGTTCCAAATAAAGATATAGATTGGTGATAAGAAGTCTGTGAGGTGGGATCATACAAAAATCCCAGTCTCTTGTGGCCCACATCTCTGATGATGGTCCACCTATTGCTGCTTTCTTCCCACTCCACAAATCTTTGAGGAACCACACGGACATTGATCTCTCCTGATCCCTCCATACTTACGGATGGCAGAGGGACTTAGAGTGGGGTTCCCGGGCAAGCAGGAGGTGGGGGATAGAGGCAGAGTAACTAATAGAGAATTGTAGCCTTACTTGCAGTAGCGCATCTAATGATGGTTTTAAACGTGCACGTTACTCAGATCCTTTCCCAGCTCAGTTCCTGTGATGAAGTCAGCACTGATGGTTATGTGTGAGCACATAGTCACTTTGGGATCAAAGCCCTCAAATTATTTAAAGCAGAATGAAGGGGTGTGGAGGTCCAGAGCTGACCCTATGGAGGTTGGTCACTGACTCCATCAGTTTTTTTCCTCCTGCTTTGTGATCAGGTTTTTTCTGTGGCACCCAAACACAGAGTAAAGTATCTGAAAGGACTAGGAGTTCTCTTTGGAAAATGGCCATCACTGGCAAGAAGCCCCAGGGAGTGTATAGGGTTTGCATTTTACAGGACCTGGAGTGACAATCCTGAAAGCACTATATTTTGTTGTTTGGTTGTTTTTATTTACAAACCACTTCAAAAAAAAGTAGCATCGGGAGTGGTGCTTGTTTTGGTCAAATGCTTTCTGAAAGCATGTGTATTTCTTCACAAACATAACAGGCTGGAAGTAAAGGTTCACTGTGGAAACACTGACAGGCCTTAAACAGCAGACCTGCAGAAAGACTGCAGTTTTGTTTCAGGCCTGGTAGAAAATAAAAGTCGCTTCCTTTCCTAAAATAGAAAACTGGCACTGCTTCCTTTCTGTGAGAAATGCCAGGGGTGGTTTCTGACCAGCTCCCAGTGCGGCAATAAGGATGACTAAGCTTGTATAAACTTTAAGTTGAATTTGTCATCACAGCAAAGCTAGTGGGAGCTCCACCCTGCTTATGCAGAGATCTTGTGTGCTATTAACAAAGATTGTTTTAATATTTTCAGAAACATTCTCAATAGAAACTTCTCTCTTTCACTGCAGAGCAAGGAACAGAATGGTCTAGTAGCTTTTCCCTATCTGTAATCTTCACAACTGTAGGCAGGAAAAGACTCTTGGATTATGTTCTTTGCACACCTTTGAGATATAAACTTGCTATGAAATAAAAGGGCTCTCATCATCAAAGGGCTCCTAAGTACTCTTTTAAACTCATCTAATAATACCATCTTCTCTCTGCCTTGTGCAGTCTTAAGGCATATGCTGGTTAAAAAAGGGGGATATAGGAGACTGGAGAGAGACAGAGTTGAGAGAAGAGAAGCAGCTCGGTCTTTACTTGGGCTGCAGCCATTCTCTTGAGCTCAGTGACGTGAGTGGGAAGCAATGATTTGTGGGCTGGAGGAGGAGAAGCAGTGAATTTCAGCATTCATTCCTATTTCTGACACATTTGCTATAAAATGTGGGATGGGCTCCTGATTCCAAGCAGTTTAGAAACAGGGAAAATAATTTTGTTTTGTTTTGTTTTGTTTCATCCACACTCCTTTCGGAGGGACTCCCCGGAAGTTGACCTAAATCCCCGCTCTCTCACTAGGCCAGCTAACAGAGACTAGAAAAATAAGCCGAGAGAGATTTGCCTCACCACAGGGAGAAGGAAACCTTATTGTTAATTATCAGAGAGGACCTTTCACATGAATGTTGTTAGTTGTTTCTACCCTGATTGTTTGGCAGACACAGCCCAAGTGATTGGCTTGGGAATTGTGGGGAGGGTTCGAGTTACCTTTATTGTATTTGAGAAATACAGCTTCTGTTTCTGATCTTTCCCTCCTCATAAGCAGCCTTGAAGGGCTGGGTCAAAAATTGCAGCAAGAGGTAGTATCATAAAACCTAAAGCCTGTAAAGCCTTCTGGGTGGGAAAAGTATCTGTGAGTCACTGAAGGAGGTAAGATGCTGGAAAATAAGTACTAAAGATCTGATAATTTGCTTCAAGTGGAGAAGTACTAGTCTGCTTTCTCAATGTTTCATTAAGCTCTACCTGTTTTAGACTAATATTACTTCTTTAAAAATTTGGATAAGGTTCATCAATGTAACTGGTAGTCAAGCCTTAGAAGCCTCTTGCCTGCCAGGACTCTGCCAGTAAGGGTGTCCGACTCCTTTTTGTATACAGCTGAGCAGAGATTCATCCAAATCCCATCCCATCAACCTAACATCTCTTTTAGGAATAGGTTTGTTTATACTGTCATGACTTATAATAGGATTACTTATATCATCAAAGATGATTCTTCCCTACCTTCTGCTAAAGCACAGTCAACTGCTGATGGTGAGCAAGTGAGCTTGAAGATGAAGGAGGTGGTCAGGGACCTGTTACCTTTTCTTGTTTGCTCTTAAATAATTTGGAGATATGAGAGCTATCCTAGATTTTAATAAACGCATTCAAATTCACATTTAAGCTTTAGTAATTGTATTTGGAGAAGAAATCTCTCAGGGAATTGGATTAATTTATCATTTTTTGCCAGGCATAGATCATATTCTTTTTATTCATAATTATATTGCTTACCTTCCTTGCCTGGAGCTTACTCAGATTGACAGCATCTCCATTTCTTCTGTAGACAGTTTGTAGTCAAAAGTATACATATTCTGGGAGCAAATATTAGTTCAGAATTGGAACCTGTAGGCTCACTAACTTGTTTCTTGACTCACAGGGCACTTTTTAAAGTTCACCTTTTCTTTGGAGAGAGACATGGACAAGTTGCAACCAACCAAACAACATTGTGAAGTTATAGCTAATACCAAATCCCTCAGGGTGCTTGTCTTTGTGGGAGGAGTTATAGGAGAAGTGTAAATATTTCTACTGAGATTGCCATGAGGCAATTGTCTTTCACTGTTGTCTTTCAAAATGTTATCTGGTTGACATTCAGGGAGTACTGGTCAAGGTTCTGCTGACTGCCTCCAGCAGGACAAGGTGAAACCTGCTCAGAGAATGCTCATATTAAGCAACCTTTTCGTCCTGAAACTCCAGTTTAAAGCGCAGCAGATCATGAGCTTATGTAAAGTATTATAATCTGGTGCAGAGCTTTTTACTTTCTCAAGGCTAAAGACTAAGAATAGTTTCTTACAACTAGATGCATTTGCTCTGCCTTTGCTGTGTGAAACAGCTAGTTTTCATGATGATTGACTGAGCAGCTGTTTATGCCAAATTCCAGTATACAAGGATCCACTGTGAACACCAGGTCCAGCAGCGTGGCTTTTCCATTTTAAAAGCAAAAAGAAGAAATTGGTGTGTTTATCATTGATAGTCTTCTATTTTCTGACTGGTGGTTTCTCTATCATCTAGGTGGCCAGAGACAGCCTCCTTATGGGACGTCCTGGGTTCCTGTGGCATTGGGCATTCTCACAGCTCTGGTCACGGCTGTTGCCCTGGCTCTTATTCTTCTTCGGAAAAGAAGAAAGGAAACTCGGTTTGGGTAAGGGAGACTCTCCTTGTGCTGGTTAGAGAGATCTCTGCTTTCTCTTCTAGTGTGGTTTCTGACTCAATTATTTTTCAAAAAGCATTGTTGATGGAGTACTTTTGACACTTTCTTTGGATAACTGTATTGGTTGGGGTTTTTGGGGGTTTTTTTTGGCTGTTGTTGGTTTTTTTTTCAACAATTTTGGGAATGCCTACCTTTTCTTCAAAATAAGAACATCAAAAATACAGTAGAAAAAATGTTATGTTAATAGCTAGGCTTTATTAGACTATAGAAATGTAAACTAGATCGAGATAATTCTTAGCACTGCTACTTAAGAGATTCAAAGAGAAAAGACTCACTAATGAAACATTCTTATGGGCTGAGCTCTTTATCCCATGCTGATTTTCAGTCTAGCAGCTGATTGTAACTTCCTGACTGCCCAGAACCCTCTGGATCCCCAGTAAAGTTTCCTTTCCATTGCCTCTGACAGTTGGCTGCTTGGCTGTGGATTGCTCCCAGCTGCAAGCAAGGTTCCCATTCTTTTCAGTCTCTCAGACCTCCCTCTCACAGCAGCATCTCTGTTTATATGACTCTTGCAACCTGCCCCAACCTGCAGCTTCTCCCAGCACTGGGGAGGAGTGATTCCCTTGTTTTGGAAGGCTCTCACCCCCTCTAGGTGCATTACCAAGGCAGCATAAACCCATTGTTCCTCTTCTCCAGCTACACCCTCTTTAACAAAACAGTCTGCAGTATTTATATGTCAAGGGATGAGGAATCATCCATACTGTCCAGCACAGCCTTTTAGAAGTGAATGGCCCATGTAATCATGGCCCTGTGTGTCTTTTCTGCCTTCTAGCCATGCCTTTGGCAGTGTGGTTGGCAGAGGGGATCCAGCAGTCCATTTCAGAGCTGCCAGGTCTTTCAACAGGGAGGGCCCAGAGCTCATTGAAGCAACACGTAAGTAAAATGACCTGAGTGATTCTGCCTGGGAAGATGTGTTCATACATGTACTATACTCTCTCTGTTTTTACTGAAAGTGATGGTTTTTGATCAAAAACATGGGATTAATTTACAAAGAGGCTTAGACCTTGTGAATTGCAGAGATGAAAGGCCAGAATTGCTGTTGCCATACCAGTTACTTAGTACTTGCTAATTACAGCTACAGTCATTGTATATATTAGTGCAAGGCATGAATTCGCCACTCCTCTGCCCCAGTTTCACATTACAGGGACTTCTTCGACTGGAATATTATACAATGGTGAGATAAATACAGCTCAAGAATATTAGCAGTATGCTTTAAACTCAGTATGCTGAGCTGTGCTACAAGCATGAACCAATTAATCAGTCTTGGAAAGCCAGGAATTAGTAACTTATCAAACAGGAGCCTGAGTAACAGGAATGGCCAGAGTTAAGATGATTCATTTCTGTCTCCTGGTTCATCAAGGGCATGGTTCTTTGTAGCAGTGCTGCATAGCTGGGTTAGGATGAGTCTTTAACTTTACTCCCCTGGATTTAAAGGTCTCTCCATTAAATCTAGTGACCATAAATTTTTTGACATTACATTACCTTCTCAACCAGGTGCTGTGAGACTTACATTGTACTTGAAATAGTCTGAGAGCCAGTCATTGAAAAGTGGTGCAGCTCCATCAATTTAAATTAAGCTGTATGAACCAGTGTCTGTCAATGGCCCTTCTGATTGGATTTTGTCTTCTCAGTGTTATTTACATTAGTTCTATATTCCTGTTGCTCTTGGTGTGTTTGAGGGTGGTGTTATCACACCCTCTCCCTTTAAGTAATGTTGGTACATTTTCTTGTGATTGAAAGTTACTGGCCTCTTGTCTGTGGTGAGGCTAGAGGACATGTTAGGGAACTGGCTTTTTCAGGTTTCGTCCTTACAGTATGGGAATCAGATTGGTGATGGAGATTAGAACAGGTGATTCTTGATGTTGTGACAGAATATATAGGTATCCTTATTAATTCTTCATTTTTATGTTTTGGTTTCTTTTCCAGTGGAGAGTGTAGGGATAAGTGATGAGCTGAAGACAAAACTCAAAGATGTCTTAATCCAGGAACAGCAGTTCACCTTGGGAAGAATGTTGGGCAAGGGTAAGAACCAAAACCGAACAAGGGTTTTACATTGAAAATCCCGCTTGTGTAACCTTTACTGTTGAGTAAGGAGAAGCAATCATGAGCAGCCTGTTTTCTCTCCTCCTTGTGGCAATTTTCTCTCCTCCTTAAATGGCAATTAAAATGGAGCTATCTCTTCCACTGGGATAAAACATTTCAGAGGTTTAGCCTAACTAAGAGGATATTGGCTAAGCCATTCCTATAATATGGCTCGACACAGTCATGAAGTGCAGTCTGTGCTCAGCTTTCCAAAGTACTGTTGACTCACTGGTGTGTGAATTTCTTTCAGAGATTTAAACAAAGGAATGTTCAGTTAAACTCCTGCTCCTTCTAATAACAAAATGGTGCTATAGAATTCCTTCCATTTACATAAGCATGCATGAAGTATTAAATCGGCTGAGACAATGCAGAGACAGAGATGATATACCTCAAACATTCCAACCGCTCAAAAAAAGTAGATTCAGTTTCAGGTATTCTCAGTGTCTGGGGTGGTTTGCCTCCAGATTTTAATTTGGCCTCTTAGGGAGGCACATTTGGAACAGGTACTGAATTTTGCTGACATTTGTCCTCATTAGTTCAAGTCCTTAGGAGTGCTTCTGACTGTGAATCTCTCGCTGGATCTTGTACACAGGTGCTGCTAATATTTCTCAGAGGTCTTCAGATGAGGAGGGATTGTCAGAGCAAAAGTGGGATGCTTCTCACTTAACTTACCTGAGAGACTGGCCCAGAAACTCTATGTTGAAAGATGGGTTTGAATTTGGATTTCCCAAATGGCGGACCAGTGGGCTAACTGTTGAATCATCCTTCCTTACTTCTCAGTCTGAAGGCAGTCTTTAGAAATAAATGAAAACATGTAAGGATAAAGCCAATAACTATGAGAGGAGCATGTTAGGGTCATAAGCAAAAGGAAGCTGAAGTGTTTTGCTTCCTTTTTCTTTATAAGACTAATTTTATTGCAGTTTTCTTTGACCCTTTCCCACTGGGAGCATTCTTCTACTCTATCCCTCTTAGAACAAATGCGTTTCTTTTAGAGCAGGAAGATGACCTTCCTGCAGAAGCGTTCTCAGAGGGTTTAACAAAGCTAAGTAATTAAACAGCTGTGTCATCTCTTTGTGAGTATCAGCTGTTGGCCAGTTTCTGGGATCCTGCTTCAACCCTTCTGGGCTGTCTCTGTGGCAGGTAACAAACTGAAATCAGCTGCAGTGGGGCCCCAGGGCATGATCTTGCTAGGACAATACCAGCTGGTAGGATCTGATCTGTGTTGTCAGTCCCACTGCTGCAACCCCACATTCAGCACACAGGTTGTAAGATGGCATGTCTGCATTACCGTGGGCTCTGCTGACGCTGCAGCTGAGCAACAGCTCCATAGTATGGAAGCAGCACGAAATGCCTTTGCTCCTTCCCATTTTCCTCTTTTGTGGTCAGATCCACTCCTCGTGGTTATCGTGTAGTAAGCATGTACCGTACGGTAGTGAAGGACGCTGGTGAAAAGCTAGTGGGAAGATATTGTTTCCAGGGTGGGTGTCCCGAGTGCCATATTTTGCTTCCTTCTTTTCAGTACCAAAGTTCTCATACTAATGCATTTTGGGTTGAGTAGGCAGTTACAAAATTAGGGAGAGCAAATCTATAGCCAGATCTAATGCAAAGAGGCTGTTAGGCTGTGGTATAAAGCCACTTCAGGCCAAAATAATTTGAAGAGGTTTTGGCCTGTTGCATTTCCTCTTATCTCCCTTAGAGAATAAACCAGAGTAGACACTACCTCCTGTGAATCAGCATATCACTCACACACAAGTAGGTGCTCTGTGTTCTCTCCGGTCGACTGTGATTCATAGAAGTCATTCCCTAAGTTTTGAGAGATAAGGTTGACTATGTTTCAAATCGTTAAGTCTGGCACCATCACTTAGCTCTGATGGCTGTTAATACTGAGAGCCTCCACCAACCCATCCACTTGCTGCTCAGCTAACAGCCTCCTCTCTGACCAGAACCTTGCTCAGACTCATCCCTCATGATGTGGCTTTCCCAGAAATGTCTGCCTACAATCCCAGCTTAAACTTTGTCTCTGCATCGTCTGTCTGGCTGGATATTGCTTTTTTCCCCTGTTGTTTTCCTTTGCCTTCTGGACTGCCAGCACAGTGATCTCTGTGTACTGGTAGTGCTACCTCTTCTAGGCACGCATATGCTGAAAGTTGGTGTCTGGAACTGCAGAATGAAAAATGAAGCATTGCTTATGGTTATTCAGCTTTTTTCCCAGTGACCCCTGAAGAGAACCTGCTGTGAATCATACTTTCTTCACAAGAAGCTATTCCCTCACTACCTTCTCTGGTCATTTCACAGGGGAGTTTGGGTCAGTTCGAGAGGCACTACTGAAGCTAGATGATGGCTCTTTCCAGAAAGTTGCAGTGAAGATGCTGAAAGGTAAGTGGGAGCAGGGCTACCTGAATTACTTAAGAAAAGAAAGCTTGGAAGGATTAAATGTTGTCTGTCCTGCTCTCAGCAAACATGCCTTGATGCTCTTTACTCCTCTCTGAGCTTCCAACTCAGCCATTCTACCCATCCCTTTCATGTCAGTCTTTTTGTAGTGGAAGCTTTTCAGGGAAAGACCTATACCACCCTAGTTGCTTCTACAGCATCTAGCACATGGTGAGTGCAATCAAAACCACTGTATCATGTGGCACAGACAGCTCAAACAGGTCTGCTTTGCCCTAATAATTCAGCAGTGAAAGACAGTACTCCTCCAAGCCCATATCCTGGAATAAACAGAAGAGTGTTTGGGCTGAATGCAGTGACAAGCTAACTCATCTCAGTCAGGCACATTTAACCAAGTAGTCTCACTCCCTTCTGATTTGTCATTTGATGAGTATACATAACAAGGGCAACTAACACATTCATCAGACACAAGTCTGTAACAAGAAAAGCAATTAAGAGATAGGTATAAATCAAAGCAAGTATGTACATATATGTGTGTTTATATAGGTTAACCAATGTTATTTCATCCCTGTTGCCTGTAAGGCAAAAATTAACTGAGACCGACTGAAAGCAGAGTCACACTCACTTCTGGAGCTCAGTTTGCTGTCACAGAATACCAGCTTGTACTAAATATACTAGTATCACACTAGTGTAAGTTGTATCAACTTAATCCAGCTTCAGCAATAATTCTAATCAAACTTTTGTGTAGTCAGACTGTCTACCTTCAGGCATCTAATTTAGGAACAATCTGTCAGCCTCCAGAGGCACCTTCCTTTCTCCATTGACTGTAAAAAGGGATTATGCTTTTGTCTTCTGAATCATATTGAAATTACTTGCTTAAAGCAGATAATATGAATACTCCCCTACAGGTCTGAGTCTGATCTTGCAGCAGGACTGGAGGACTCCTGCTAAAATGCAGCAACAGAAGTGGAGGAAGTAGTTGACTGGGCTAATTCTTCATTATATTGATCTATTTCCATAAATCTGGAGTAATAGCAATGAAAAATAATTTACTCCAAATTTATGCTGGTGTATGTCACTGCTGAATTTGGTCCATGCTCTCAAGTAGTGTGGTTATTTAAGAAATCTTACCTCCAGCACCTTAGAAGACTCAATTATGCTCAGAGACAGAGAACCACTGATCTTTCATGCCATCCTTATCAGAGATGAATTGGGGTCTGCTGTGTCAGCCAGGGGCTCCAGGCCATCTCCTCAGTTTCAACATTTTCTTTCATTTGTGTGATGTCTCCTCTCCGTGACATTGTAGTTTAGGTTCTTTTACCTAATTTATTCTTACATCTTTAACCCCCACATGCTTTGCACAGCTTCCAAGGAAAGTTCTTACTGAGAAAAGAGCTGCTAATCAGCAGGTCTTTACTCTGCCAAGAACCAGTTTACCAGATGTCCCTGATGTGTGCCCATCCCAGCCGAGAGCGTCAGGCTCTGCTTTGTTGTAAAATGGCTTATCTAGCTATAGGTCTGAGAGGATGTGCTGTGCCACAAAGAACAAGCTTCTGATAATCATTATTTGTAAAGTCCCTTGGAGCCACCCACAAAGGAGGAAAACTTACAGTCACTTTTTCCAGCGGACATCTTCACATCGACTGACATTGAGGAGTTCCTGCGAGAGGCTGCGTGTATGAAGGAATTTGACCACCCACACGTCACTAAACTGATTGGTAAGCCAGCATTGCTGCTTATGCCACAGAGCACCTCCTGTTCCTGCACAATCCCACACAATCTCACTCTGCACTGCTGTCCAACAGCAAATGCAAAGTGCAGCCACCTCTGTGCTGCCTGGAGTCCTGCACTGCTCCTTCACCAGCACTGCTCCTTCACCAGGCCCAGTGTGTGTAAGGGCTCTCAACGCTTGCCCTCATACACCAGTAATAAGCATCTCTTATTTAAGCCATTTCTTTGGTTCTTGCGAACTACATCAGGGAGACTTTGGATGGCCGAGGTATGTCTACATTGCCATGAAATGTGGACAGATGCATTGGTACACTATAAATAGAGGCAGGGAAGATTGTGCCTTTCCGAAGTACCAAGTAAGAAGTACGACATCTGTGGGTTGGCACTGCGGAACACAGGCAATTTCCAGAATGTGTAGATTGTACTGCAAAGCCTGGGGTTTGGGGCTGTCTGGTCTGGAGTGATCCTAGAAACATTTATAGCAGGTCCTGCAAGATCTGAGAGGCACTAGGCACTTAGTACTGCCTCTGAAACAAACAGGCTTAGAGGTATCTTAACACCTCCTGGCATGAAGTCATGGAAAGGGGCCTTGAGCATGGAATCTACCTGACAAAACTGCACGTTTTCCTCCAGATTTCTGAGAGGAAGGCAAGCAACCTTTAAGATTCCACTTGGGCGTGATCTGTTTGCTAACACCCCTTTGCTGTGTGTGTCCTCATCAGGAGTCAGTCTACGGAGCCGTCCCAAAGGCCGTCTCCCAATTCCCATGGTGATCCTGCCCTTCATGAAGCATGGAGACCTCCATGCTTTCCTGCTGATGTCACGGATTGGGGAAAACCCTTTTGTAAGTCTGTCTTACAGTAGAATTCCTTCTGGAAGGGTATGGATTTTCAGAGAATGTACTCAGAGCAGTTCAGGGTTGGCCTCCCAAAGACACTGACAGATGACTGGATTTTAATACCAGAGAAGGTTGTGAGATGTGATGTTGAAGTACTTAATTCCATGCATGTTGAGGACCAGCTCCTCCATTCCATCCCCCTCCCTATAACCCCCATCTCTGCTCGTTAAGCTAGCAGCAAATGTTGCAGTTTTGCCATATGTGTCAAAAGCTTACAGGAACAGAACTTAAACTGTTATTTCTTACAGAACTTGCCTGTTCAGACACTCCTCAAGTTCATGATTGACATTGCCAGTGGGATGGAGTACTTGAGCTCAAAAAATTTCATACACAGGGATCTCGCAGCTCGGAACTGCATGTAAGTGACCCATGAGTTTTTAGAGAAAAAAAAAGACCAGAGTGGGTGAGGGAGGGAAGAGAAAACTTTTACGTCACAGAAGTGGGGATGGATTCTGTCTGAGATTGATGATCCTTACATTTGAGTGACAATAGACATAGGGGAGCCATGACCATGGTAGTGGGGTGTGCGGTGGTGGTGCTGGGGGCAGGGAGCAACTCCTGAAGTCCCACTGAGCTTTCAAATAAACCTTTTTTATAAGGAACTTTTCCATCACTGGTCTGCACATATAGTTCCATAGAGTTGATTACAATATGTGTTTGTAATTAGAAGCTACTCTAGTGGCTGTGTGTCAGCATAGGCTCTTTGTTCCACAATATAATGTAACCAACAGGAGAGAATGGGTTTGGCTGTGTTAGGAGAAAAGAACTTTCATTGTAGCCTGAAGTCTGTATTTCTGGTATCTATTTTGAGGACTTGATTGTCACAATATAAGAACTGTAGTTTCCTTGAAAGCTGGTGGAGAATGCCTTTAAAATGGTGAACACACCGTGTGATCTCACTTCACTGTTCCTGACCCCAAAATAACTTGACTGCTTTGAAGGGTAGAAAAGTCCTTTTTCTTCTTTCCACTCTACTTCTTCCCTAAGAATGGAGTAAGGAACAAGCCATTCTGACAGGCAGAACTCTGCCTCTGAACAAAACCACAACAACTGATAAAATCAGCAATGAGACACAGATTTCCAAAGGCATTTGAATGTCCAGATATACAGATAAGAGCCTAATAGTCATAATGAAAAATGATGGGTTAGCCTGCTTTGACATTTACAAGAAAACCCATACTGATTTCCTATTTTTGCAGACTTCCTCCAGAGGAAGCTGAATGCATGTTTCAGCACATCATCTGGGGAAAGCAGTGAGTCCTTTCTGAGGCCTGGGAACATGAAGTCTTTGTGGGCTTCACTTCCATTACCTACCAATGTGTCTAGGTTTAATTGGGTGAGGGGCAATTCAGACCATTCACCAGGTCTTGGTGGTAGCACTGAGCACTGCAGATGTCCTGTGATAATCTTGGAAACTACAGAAAGTATCTAGGTTTGTTTTGTGTAACAGAGTAGACCGTCTGAGCATGGCTATTTCCTTACTTCATTAGTCCTAATTATTTCCCTGTTAGTCTGAAGGAACTGATTTGAGACCACTAAACTGTTTCACATTGATCATCAAGTAGATGAAATCATTATCCTCTTTGGTAATACTTGGTCAACTATATACCTCAGTTCCTTGAACATTGTTTTTTTGGTTTGTTTTTTTTTTTGGTTTTTTTTGTTTGTTTGTTTTTTTCTTGCCTGACATAGCCAAAAAATGCTTTCCTTTCCTCAATCATGAAAACTTTCCCATAGGTTGGATGAGAACATGAATGTGAGTGTTGCAGACTTTGGACTTTCTAAGAAAATCTACAGTGGAGACTACTACCGTCAGGGCTGTGCCTCCAAGCTGCCAGTGAAGTGGCTTGCTCTGGAAAGTCTGGCAGATAATCTGTACACAACGCACAGCGATGTGGTGAGTTTTGCTCTGGTGCATTTGGGGACCATTTGTATTCCTGCTGAAGTGGAGGAATCTTTCTGTATCCAGTCAATGTGGGAAAAGGTCCTGGTGATGGGAAAGGGAGTTTGCCTTGGGTTTGAGGGATGGTGCTACCTCTGCCTTCAGTGTTGTCAGAACTCAATACTAAAAATATATGAGAGTGGCTTATGGCAGAAGAAATCTACCCTTTTCCTCTTCTTGTCCTTTTGTCCTTTATTTGTCAGTTCTTATCCCCATCCTCTTCTTCACCTTTCCCCGCTCCTCTTCCTTTTCCTCTTTCTTTATGCAGTTTCTTCTTTCTTATTCTTTTTGCTTTCTCTTCTCCATGACAGTTTGAAGGTGACATTTGAAGTGCATGTAACCCACACACTTATATGTAAATGCAGCAAAGGTTCTCTGTGCTACAGGAGGCATTGGTGGAACTTCATAGATCTGAATACATCAGTGCTTAGACACTCCCAATAACTTTGCCCCTGGGGAGCAAGGCTAAACCCATTCATCTGAAATTGTTGCATATTTTCCCTTTGATTTTTTTGGTCGTTCCTTTCTTTTTTTTTTCCTGATACTGTCTCCTCTCTTCCTCGCTGCCTTTTGTCTGTTTTCACGCTAGTTTTGTCCTTCAGTCCTGTGGACTTTCCAGTTATCCGTGTCACAATGTAACTGGAGAGTGCCTTGTAATGTGGCTGCTTTGTTGCTCAGTGATTGCTGTAACAGCTGTGGACAGTGTTTAGCGATTGGTGATCACTAGCTCAGCCAGTTTACAGTAGATACTGGACGGGGTTTGCTTATGAAAATAATAATCTTTAGCACCTAACAAACCTTGCAGTTGAAACGTACAAGTACGAATGTTGCAGTGCAGAGCAGCAATGAAGGTGAGCCGTGCGTGGTTTGTTCTTTGTTCTGTTTATTGGCTAAACTCTGCTTTCACTTGTGCCTGTACATTACTAGAAGCTCAGAATCTGGTTCAGTGAATTAAGAAATTGATTTGCGAGCCCCTAACCAAAATCTTCTTATAGCACAAAACCAATACTGCATACCTTAAAGAACCATGAGTAGGAGATGCTTGCGAGAGGTCTGCAGGTGGAAGACAGCAGCAGCTCCCAAATCTTCCCCTGCTCCACTGCAGAATGGGGCCAGATAGGGCCTTCAGCCATCTCCTAAGATGGTATGTCAACATCAGCTGCGTCTGATGGGTCATTTTTGTTGTCTAGCTAGAGTTTTGATAGTCCTTGCACCACTGCTGTTCACATGACATTACCCCAGACTGGGAGGGTCAGCACAGTCTGAGCATACTGAAACCCCACCCCCGCGAGCAGGGAACTGTCTGTACACTTGTTCTCTGTGCTGTTCTCTTTCAGTGGGCATTCGGGGTGACCATGTGGGAGATTGTGACCAGAGGGCAAACCCCTTATGCTGGCATTGAGAATGCAGAAATCTACAACTACCTCATCAGTGGGAACAGGCTGAAACAGCCGCCGGAGTGCCTGGAAGATGTGTGAGTACTTCCTCACCCTGGTGACTTGATTTCTTGAGAAGTTTGGCTCACTGGAAGGAAACAGAGGCAGCTAGCTGGAATGCTGATCTGAATCCATCCACTTTCTAGTACACAGAGGCATTCACTAGAAAGTCTCTGGGTTAGCTACCAGATATTCTCTGCTGGCAGAGCTCCCAGGATCCTGTGGTAACTACACAAGCAGCTAACTTGGCTCAAGGGTTTGAACGGTGTCAACATTAGCAGCTCTTGGCTTTGTGGGAAGTATATAACTTATGTAGAAACTACTCCCTGCCTTCTCAGGCCAACATCTGAGCAACGGGATGAGTTTCATGGCACACCCTGAAGGCTGAACAGAAGGCAGTCTAGCAAGACTATGAGGAAACTGGGTTGCAGAGGCAGGGGCCTGCATGCGTCTTTCAAAGCTTGGCTCAGTCTTCAAAACTGGATCTACTACTCTCAGAAATAGCAGGTTGAAAGAGAAGGGAGCAGATAGGTGAATCTAAAGTTCTGTAGGTCAATGTCCCACTGTAAATTACAGGTGGAAACAAAACCAGGACAATCTTGCAGATACTGGTTTCAGACATTTACAAGCTTACAGAAAGGACTCAGATAGTCCTCAGGGCATCAGGCAGCCACATGCTGCAGCGTATGCTCCTGCCTTAGTCCTGCAACCAAAGCACCATTCTTGGGTAGCAGGTTATGTGAAATGTTTGCTCAGGAACCCTTGCTCCATGGGTGGTGGCTGGAGCTTCCTGGACTCAATGTGTGGGGCTGAGATCCCTCAGGGAGTGTTACCATAACTTATCCCAGGGTAAAAGCTTGCCTTGTCTGGACAACGTGAAATCATTTCACTGAGGGCCCAAGCAAGTCTGTTTTCTCTGTGTTGTGCCCAAAGCAAGACATAACTGTGAGCACTGACTTTAGTGGTCCTTTCAGGCAATTCCTTGTATGTAAAATGGGCAACATGAAGTCCTCTGTTGTTCCTCTTTCCTCCTGCTTTGATGGTAGATTATTTCATATGGTTTCTTTCTCCTTTTCCTTTTTTTCCACATGGGGAATAATCTGTACTCTTGTTACTAAAGCTGTACACTTTTATCTTCTCAGCAGTTCATTTTAACTGTTACTGAGTTTCAATGAAAACATTGTTATATCACTGCTTAAATTCATTACGTGTCTACATCTTTACTGCCGTGAGTAGCTTTGATTCCAAGTTGTGGAGCTTGTGGCTATAGGATATTATAGATGCAGAAAGTAGAGAAGAGATTCAAAAAACTACTAGGTAGGCATTGGAGTAAAATCCATCAAAAACTACTGAAAAGGTACAACCACCATTTTGCAAGGCCCTTGAGCTACAGGTTATAGAGATCTGAGAGAATATACCATAAAGATCTCATTACACACCCACCTTCATCTTACGTGCTTTCCCCAAGGATTGCTACTGGATGTGGTCACAAGTAGGGTACTGGGGAAATGGAGTTTTGGAGCTGATTCAGTACAGCCAGTAGTTTCCTACCTTTCTTTCAAACGAATTTCTGCTGATTGACAGCGAGGGGAAAAGAAAGTGTTTAATTTGGTGCCATAGAATAGGAAGTTTCTGTTTTATCTGGAGCGTTTAGAATTATTTCTACTGTTTGTGAAGGATTAATCAGGATTAAGGGAACTGAACCATAGAAGCTTTCTGTAAAAGTAGTGTGAGATCAAAAACAGTCTTGTAAATCTGATAGTAAGCAAGGAACAGAAAAAGTAAAATAAATCCCATCATTAAATGCTTTATTTCCCAGTAAAGGCCATATCAGATTTTTTCCATTTACAAGTTTAACTGAGGTTCATTTGTATGCAGTGTTTTTCAGTGCCAGCACTGTGCTTTGTTACTGTTCCCTGCAAAACTGGCAACAATAACGCCATAGGAATGCAGCTGTCACTGTTGTGGATGATGCACAAAGAGGAGGAGGACAATGGCTCTGGCCATGCTCCAGCCAGAGGCCTGGCCAGTGGGAGGCCAGCCAGCACAGACACTGAGCTGGGAAAGCAGCTACAGGGGAGCAGAGCTTCTCTCCCCTTGCCCAAGCACAGGCCATAGGAGCCCATGGTGTCTCCTCATGCTGGCCCTTATTCAACCAGAGCTGAGGTGGCTCACAGGAAAAGGGAGAAACGGTGCAGGATGGGGCCTTAGGCACTGAACAAATCTTCTGCATAGGGGTGGTGCCTTTGTAGTGGAAAGGCCATTTCAGCATCCCTCTTCCAGCAGTGAAGCTGTTGTCCATTCTTTAACAGTCCTCTAAACAAAACCCATGTGCTTTTTTCCAGTCCTGCTGACAACCTGTCAGGCAGAAACTGCAGCACACCTCAGTTATTCCAGGAGTGCTGAGTTAACACAGTGTGAACACTCTGGACATAACTTGTGCCTACCACAGTTCAGTATTGGTTTTCTTCTTGTGATTTATCTGCTCTTGAACTAGAAATTGAAGGGATGGTTTCAGATGTGGCAGAGGTTGAGAGGACACTTTTTGTGAATAAATTCAGAAGCTATTACTAGGTGATGTCACACCATCCTATTTTAGCTCCCTAGAGACAGCAAAACAAGAGTTTTACCAAGAAATTCAGCATGCTTTGACAGGACTTTTGGGGGTTTTGATACTGTCTAAATAACTATTTTGACCGGAGTGCTAATGCCTTTGAAAATGGGAAGGAACAAGAAATTAGATCCATAATGACCATCCACGTGCTGTATCGCCTGTGCAAGGCCAAAGCTGATAGGTTTTGGGAAAAGCATCTGTGCTTTTTTAAGCTGCACTGCCCAAAACCCCTGTTCAGAGGTGCAGGGCATGGCTGCTCTGCTTCTCAGGGCTCTTGTCTTCCTCTATTTTGCAGCTACGATCTCATGTGTAGATGTTGGCATCCTGAGCCCAAACTACGCCCTAGCTTTGGAGTGCTTCGGTCCCAGCTGGAAATGATTCGCGGGAGGATGTCCACACTCTCTTCCAGTCTAGATCCTCTCTATGTCAACATTGGGAAGGACGAAGAGGCATCTGCAAGTGACCCTGCCCTGCACGCCTCCTTTGGAAATATGGATGCTGAAGAGACTGTTGCTGGGGCAGCTGCTGCTGTCACAAGTGACTATCGCTACATCATGACCCCCTTGTGCCTTGGAGATGATGCTGAGGGTGAAAGGCATCCAGATGGGCAGGAAGGGGAGGACAAAAGTCTGCTGTATGAGCTAGAGACAGGAGGGAAAAGTTGTTAGCCTGTACATAGCAGTGACATTCTACTTTCCTGGGACTGGTTTTGTGCAGCACGATGCCATGTCGCCTGGGGCTCTGATGCTGGATCTGGAACGGCTTTGAACAGAACTGGCCAGAGCTCTTGGGCAGCTTTTGTAGCTTTCACCACCTATGTGGGCTGCAGTGGCAAACGGCTTGGAAGAACTGCAACCCCAACAACCCCTTGGATTTGGGGGAGAGGGGCAGTAGAGTTACAGATTGACCACATCCTGCTGAAGGGAGTTCAGAGCTAAGGTGGCAGTCAGAGTCTGTGCTCTGCTCCTTCGCACTGAATGTTGGAGCAGAACTGAATACACCTTCTGTTCAGTCAGTGCTTGCTCTTGTGTAGATGGTGTCTTCAATCCTGGCTGCATGACTTCGGGACTGATACCTCTGAAAACACTAGTGGGTATTTACCCTGTCATTCAGGACAAGAGGGCAAGATTCCCCTCGTGTTCACTCAACAGTACTGCCTAGACTTGTTGCCTACCTCAGTGGTTCTCAAACTGATCAGCATATCTGCTTCTACCCAGCACTGAATTTGAACATCTGGCTTATTTTATGCAGTGACATTTGCCGCTTCCTTGATCCAGGGCTGTTTTAGGAGTTTCAGATGTTTTGGTTAGCAAGGAAATTAGAAAAAAAAATGAAAATCCAGCATTCCTCTTCATCCCATGTACCTTTTTTATGTCTTTCTTTTTCTTCCGTTTGATGCCAGTTCAGGCCTGACTAGACTTGCAGCTCACGTTAAAATGCAAAGGGAGGGAGAGCAGCTGGCATATGTGAGGACAGAATCCAACTTCAAAGGAATGGAAAGGAAACAGTGTAGAGAGGACTTAACAGCAGTATGGAGAAACACTGCCAATTAATGGTAAGTGCTGCCTTCCAGGAGGGGAAGGAGACAGCTGAGATACAGAATGGCAGACTTGCTTCAGTTTCAGCAGGAACAGGTTCCAGCATTTGCTTCAAAATCAGATTCGTTTAATCATTCTCTGTATTAGTCCTGTGACTTCTTCAAATAACCAAGTACTGTAGCTGCTATAGTGACGGTGTGAAATCAGCTTTGAGAAGATGTGTGAGTTGGGGGAAGAGATGAACTGGGAAATCTCTGAAGAGAGAGGCCTCATGATGAAAAAGCTTGAGAACCACTGGCCTTCCTAGTTAGGAGGTTTTCTGGTATGCTGTAAAAGTCACATAAAACATAGACTAGTATCACTGCAGCCTTCCAGTCAGGGCAAAATTAATGGTTTTGCTCTTTGGGTTTCGTTTTGTTTTCCAATCAGCATGTCTGACTCACTGTAACTGCAAATGCTTGTGTGGTTTTTAATAATTTAATATTTTACTGTAAATCAGCCTTTGTTTTGTGCAGTGGTTCCCAGCAAGGAAGTGCAGTTACATCTTGCTCTACTTATCCTAAATATTTGCTAGATCTTAATTTCTTTTATTTTCACTGCGCTGAAAACTCAGCAGTATCACAAGACTTAGGATTCCACATTGCACTTCCTCAGATACGAATACCACAAACATCAGCATTTGCTGAGTTGGCAAAGGTGGGACCAATAAGTCCAAAGAGATTGCACATTTGATATCAGAACACTCAATCCTTTGATGCCCAGTATTTGCCTGTTGTAAGTTTGGGATCTAACTACGAAATTCAGGTCCAGTTTCAGCCCTTAGTGAGAACTCTTCCTAGGGAAGGGGAATTTCAGCCTGCTACCTGGGCATGGGTCCTTTCTGTAGTTTGCTACTGAACAGAGATGTCCTACAGGTGTCTCTAAAAGTTCAGTATGGTTTCTCAGTCACAGATACAAACTGCACCATCTTACACCCCAGGCAGTATAGGGTTTTCTCTTCATTTGGCTGGAATGCTGTAAATGCAGGTAAGAACACCTAACAAAGGGTAACAAACACCTGTGCAGTGCATGTTTGCAGTGAGGGCAGAAGACTAAGCTCCCTGCAACTGCCTGGGAAGCGCAGATGTACATATAGACTCTAACTCTGGGAAGCATGTCTTTAGTTTTTATGCATTTTTTAATAATAAAACATGTATTGTGTTTGAGTCCCAGCCTCTTATGTGTGGCAAAGCTTGTGTAATGCTCACTAACTGTATGGGGCCACAGCAAATGTCAGCCCAGCTGAAAGCCATCTTTTTCCCTTCACCAAGAATGATTGGGCTACCTCTTGGAGGCAGAGGACGTTTGGCCTCCCCGGATGACAGTTACTCTGCATTGCTCCAACCTTGAGACTGCGAAGGCCAAAATCTGATGGGCACGGGCTGGTGATTCCACAAAGAGACAGACTCTGCAGCCACTGCTGTGCAGGAACCTGGGGAGAAGCCCATAGTGGGACATGCTGCATCCCACCTGGGAATACAAAATCTCTGTGTCAGTTCCTCCTTGAAAACTGTTGTGTGCACCCATCCAACTACTGGCAGTGCTCTCAGCGGAAGAGAGGTTTGGAGGCAGTGGGTAGAATTCAGCTGCTGAGTCAAATGTTCCAAGCACAACATAACAGAACTCTGGATTTCCAGCTCACCGAGAAGAAAAGGTGTACCTCATGCTTTTATTCTTCATCAGCAAACAACACGCTGCACACCCTCTACCTGCAACTCGTGCAGAGAGGAAGAGTGATGGTAAATGGTACTAGTGCTCACCCCCCATCTGCAATGCAGGAAAAATGACTTCCAAAGCACTAAGAGGCTGATATTGTTAATATTTTAAGATTCCAGTGCCTAGTGATGTCCCTTGGATTTGTTTCAAACAATGATTTAATCCTTTCACACACAAACTTGGACAGACCAGGTACAAATGAAGCTGTTGTGGATAGGAGAAGTGACACCAGAAGAAGAGCTAGTGAGAAAAGAGGGAGGGTAGGAGATTTTAAAATGGAGACAGATGGGACAAGCTGTCAAGACAAAAAACAAGGGAGTCAGAAGGCAGAGATGTGCAATTTTATATATGAAATCCCAGAATAGAGAAGGCATTGCCTCAGCTGGGACCAGGCAAGGGTCTGAGGTGGCGACTGGCTGTGTGTTTTGTTAAAGGATGAGATGCTCTGGTCCAGCCCAAGTGCCCTGCAACGTGTTGCTCTTAAATCACAAAGAGGCTGTACACAGCTGGCCTGGCCCTTCGTCTGCTTGGAGACAGTGCTGTGATCCTGACCCCAGGGAAGCTTCAGCCTAACAGTTCTGATTTAGGAACCAGCCTGGCACAAATTAAACAATGTGTTTCCCCCCCAGCCACCCTTTTTTTCCATCACCCTAGTACAACAGTGCAGTCCCTCCCATCCTCCCAAGCAGCAGCCCTTGTCCCATCCATTGCAGTGAGATGGCCAAGGGACAGCGCTTGTTTATGCTGAAGCAACTTCTCTCCCATACAGGTAAGCCTGACCACACTCCTCCTCCATCCACATCTCCCTGAGGATGGGATATGGTCTCCCTCTTTTTCACAGAGGCTTAAGCCACTTGGGGCAGTTACCGACTCAGTTGTGAGGCAGCGTGATCCCACAGTGCTTAGCAAGAGCACACCAGAAGCTCACAGTACCATCTCTGCTGTGTAGGAGTAGTAAATGCACGAGGAGACATACCCCTGTCGGCTCCAGTGCCAAGGCTGACTGATGGGCCCTAGACTGTGTGCTGTGCTGGCAGCTCAGCCTGCAGATATGGGGATACTCCAGCCTGATCCAGTACCTAATCAGTGTGGAGAATTGCTGAAAGCGTTCAAGGCTGATGCTAGCTCAGCAGATGCTAGCAGTGCATGGATATACCTTGGAGCTCATACACAGCTACCCTGGGACCAGCCACCTTCCTTCTTGACCTGTGTTTGGAGGGAAGTGTTAAACTCTTGACTCCATAAAAAACACTCTCTTGAAGTGAAATGCAATTAATTTTGAATAAACATTTGAGTCTGGCTGACCAGAGAAAGGAACAATATTTGCACATCGATATTTTCCTGATTTACATTCTGTACATGGCTGGCAGTATTCATTCTCCCCTGATGCGCAGCAACCACCAAGTTTTGCAAGTCCTCATATTTTTTACCGGGGATTTCTGTGAGGGACCCTCAACACACAGTCCGAATTTTATTTCACACCTGTTGTGCTCCTTGAAATAGCAAATTGTTCTACAAACACTGGATTCATGTGGATTTACATCCCATGGGTGATTGCAAACTGTGGGCGAAGCTTGCCCCTGGTTAAGGTACTTATAAGACTTTTTCCCTTGGTGGAGTCTCTGGTGTCCAATACGAGCTCATTGAATTTCCATCTGCAGTGAAGGTACCGATGTGGCACTATAGAGTCTGCAACATGCAGCCTGTTTTCAGAAAACTTGTAGAAAATTATCCTTCAGACCTCAATCTTGCCATTGCATTTGGCTGAAATAAATCAGTGGATTCAAAAGCTGTTAGGGCCAACACGTGCAGCTGGTGATCAGAGAGCCTTGTTACCATGGGAAACAGAGCTAAAAATCAGTTACTTAGTCCAGGAACAGAAAGGACCGATGGACATGGGTTTTGATTGCGTTTGTCATATAAAAGGAACTCGACGTCAGTATGAATAAGACCTCAGTCACTGCACTAAGGTCTAGCAACAAAAACAAAGATGATCAACTCCTCATTTACTAATTACTCTGTGGATCCTCCAGCTTGAGGCATGCCAAGCCAACTCATTCCCAAATGCAGTTAGGTGAAATGGAACATATTTTGGTCATATATGACAAGTAGGACTGAAATTAGAAGGCAGGTATTTAAGCAGCACAGAAAGTATCTACGTAGCTTTTTTTCACTGGCTTCCAGTTTCTTTTCACTGGCTTAAAATAGAACTGGAAGAAATGTGTGACCCCAGGAAATAAATGGCACTTGTTGTTTTAAGCTTTGCTCAGTTCAGTATAGGTTTTATGGAACTGGACTAGTTTCCAGAATAGTCTCTATAGGAGCTGGCTCTTGCCAGCCTGCAGTGTGAGGAAGCAGGAATTTGTGATGAGGAAAGAGGGCTTGCATGCATAAGTGATCTAATTGGGAGTATAATAAATATACAATGCCAGTAAAGGTGAAAAAAATGGGGAGCTGAAAGAAATGGGTCACTGGAGAGAAGCACACTCTGTACACTGCAATGTGGCAGTTAGTGCTGCAAATTCAAAAGGTTGCTGCTTTCTTAATTAATATATAAGACAACGATCCTTGCTGCTACCCTGTCATTAGCCGAGCTGCGTGGGAGACTGCTGCTGCCTCTTCACTTCTATTCTGCCAATGAATGCCTCCGCAAGAGCCACTTTTGCTTGTGCAACACGGTGCTAGCAAGAGCAGAAAGCCCTTTGGTCACTCCCTGCTGCCTCTCATTGTTTCTTCTTTTTAAATTATCTTAAAAGAAGATAAAAATTCCCAAGATTCACAATGCTAGGTGATGTAAAGCAGCATGCCTCCCCAACATCAGGTAAGGTTCAGACCTAATTAATATGATTCCTGGTATTATTTATCTATAGTATCTCTCCTCTTACACAAAGATACACAAAGAGGAGCAGAAATACTGTGCAGACATGTGGCTGGGCCTGCGAGGAGGGACTGAGGTTTAACAACCTCTTGGTCACCATGAACCTTGTACCCAAGCTGCAGGGTGTAAGGACAAAAGAAGATGCAGAGCTGGGGCTTATACAGGGGACCCAAATCATGCCCCAGAACAAAGCAGGCACTTAGCTGTTGCCAGAACCCCTGCTAAGTGAAAAAAACTGTGTCAAATCCAAACTTCGAGGCTTGGCCTTCACTCAGCACACAGCTGAGGCAGTTTAAGACTCCTCTTCCCAGTATTTGTTCTCTCTCTGCTAAAATTGGGGGTCCCAGCGGCTGGGGCCAGCAGTGCTGGTGCTGCTGCTGCTGAAGGTAGTGAAGATAGATGATGCACAGAAAAGCATGAAGCAAAGGCACATGTTTCTACCAGCACTGCTGTGGGGGTGGAAATCTCTGGCAGAGCAAACAGCCGGTGACTTCTCACACTCCCTCCCCCCTGTCTGATTCACTCCAGCTTGTCTGCCAACACTCCCAATTACGCCACTGCACTTTCATTGAAGCTGATATGCTGGGCTGTACCTGAGGCAACAATTGGGCTCACTATGTGAATTCTTTCCCATATTTTCCACCTATTGATGAAGTCTCTCTGGATCACCGTTGAAATTGCTCAGGGCTGCTGCCCTGCCAGCAGGCCAATGTTGTCTCCAGGCTTCATCAGGCAAGGATCCAAATGAGAGTAACTGAATTTATTTATTTATAGCAGAAATAAACATGGCTTGATATTTCTCAGTTTTTTCTCTTAATATACTCTAGGAAATATTGCCAGTGTGCTGAGCTCTGTCAAGCTGTAGGTAGGGACCTGGAACTGAAGACGCAGTTGGCCCATGGGGATGTTATTTGGGGATTTATGCTCATGCACTCAACCATCGTCTCAGTGGAAAAGACCTCATCCCAGAGGCCTCCTGCACCACAGATCTGAACCGCCCATTGATCATGTGAGTGTAAATCAGTCTGAAAGGCACCAAGATCATTGCAACTTGGTTTTCCAGCATGAAAGAAACACAACTGAGAGAAGGATGTAGTCTGTAATCTGAAAATACACCCAGTCTGCCTATATGCCATGCCCTGACCTCTTCTGGGTAAAGATGGTCTGCTGGGATGACGTTGGTTTTCTTCCTTGTGCCTGTTCAGCTGCTGAAGCATTATTTAGCACTGCTGAGCCCTGATGCTGATCTCACAGCAGGGGCACTGCGCAGCAGCTCACGGAAGTCCAGGGGATGATGCCGTCACAAGGCTGGCAAGAATTCAACACTGTGCTTTACAGCTTGCCTGTTTATCAGAAATCTGTGAACGAAGAAAATCTGTACTTTTCCAGCAAGGCTCTAAACTTTCATAAGAAAAAAATGAATGGATTTATTTTCTCAGTAAATATCTTACAAATTCTCTGGGCAACAGAGCATCTCTGACACTGAGATTGGCAAATAAAGAAAAATATGTTCTCAGCTCAAGAGTAGTGAGAATGTGTGTAAAATCCTAAAGAAGACAAGGCTTTCTGTGGTCCTGCTGTGCAGTAGCAGGGTGAGGTGCATCTCTGTTTCCCCCACAACTCTTTTCCTGGACCTGCTATCACAGGTGAAAACAAGGCAACATACAACAGTGTGGTGGGAGGGCACAACACGCCTTTCCGTCAGTGCAGATGAACCCACAGACCATGGGTGACTGTTACCACGGATTCTTCCCACTTGCAACCTTGCTTGCAGGGAGGATGCTGGAAACAGGAGCCGAGATGGCTGTGCAGGCACTGGTGATGGGATCTCTCCTAAGATACCAGATGCACAGAAAAGCCCGAGGGCAGCCTGAAGTGAGCAAGCTTTTATCCTGAGGAAGTTTGGCGATCAGTTCAGTTTTGCATCCCCAGGGCCAGCTGCAGTGGGCTGGCCAGCAAGCCGGTGGTGTCTGCTTCAGCAGAGAGCCAGGAAAGCTCAGAAACGGCAGTGGTGGGATAATGTGCCAGTTGGGGACATTTTGTCCTCTGTAGTATGACATTTCTGTGTCTCAGAAATGCCACTCTTCTCTCCTACAGCAGGAATTGGAGCTGCTCTAGGAAGTCATCTGACAGTAGACTTTGTCTTGATTTTTAAAATCCCTCACGCTCATTGTTTATGATCTTCAGAAGTACGTCCATAAAGGCAGCTAATGTAGGCCCTTTAGAAAGCTGAAGACAGTAATTTTTAATGACCTGTAGGTCTATAGGAGAAAGCCTTCCCAGAAGGTCCTGTTTCCCTCGCAGCTCTCATTCCAGCCTGCCTGCCTGCTCAGCCATGAAATCCTATTTTGCATCTCACAAATGCAATTTCAATACCTCTCTTCAACCACACTCTCCTTCCTGTCCTTAACCCATATAGGATAGAGAGCAGCCATCCTGCCTGGCTTGCAGCAGCCCCTGATCTCTGGCAGCACTGCCACCCACGAGGATACTGTGCATGCCCAGCTGGATCCTTCACCTTGTTGACAAATTTAGGACCTTTGCCACCATGCCACTGAACTGTCCTGTGAGTCTAATGCAGCAGGCTCAGACAGCCTGAGCGCTCTACTCTGCTTAGTGGCCTTGCTGGTGAACAGTCAAGAGTAATCTTGGTTATGTTTCTGAATGTATATTTTAATGTGATTCAGCTGGCGAGAGGGAGTAGTAGATTGCTGAGGGAGAGAAAATTCAGTTCTCTGGCTCCATGCAGTCTAACAGTTCGGAGATTTTTCTTGGCCAGACTTTAATTCTGTGCCTCCTGCAAAACTGCAGGAAGCAACTAAAATTGGGCCCCGAACTAGAAATTTTTGCTTTGCATTGACATTCAGTGTGCAAAACCTGATGAGATTTCTGGGTGTACAGTTGGTGAGCTGCCCTGTGAAGAAGGCTTGGGAGAGATGCAGAAACACCTTCAAGTGCCAGCTCTCGGTCTGTACAGAGTTCGTTGCTTGTTTGCTCCCTGGGCTGCTTATGCAGTTTTGTGATGTGGTTACATTGTTTATCAGCAGCATCTATGAAGAAAGTGCTTTGTGTGTTCGATGATTGCCTTGCCTGTGCCATTTTTGTAGTTTCTCTTGATGCATTTCAGTGAAATACATAATATGTACATAACATTATTGGCTTTAAGTGGACACCTTAGCATGTCCTTGCTTTAGATAAGGATGCTGCATTCATAGTGAATGTACTGTCCTGACAGTACCTCATCACCCTGCATTGGGGAGTTTTGGCTGAAGCCTTGCTGGGACATGGGCTGTGGGAATGCACCTACTGCTCACAAGCTGCCCAAGGGCTGCCAGTTCCCAGGCCTAGTGAGGAGCTTGACTGAGGTAACCATCCCTGCCCCAAATGGGTACAGCATAAGCGGTGGGTTGCTAATGCCAACTGCTTTGGCCTTCAAGCATGCTCTGCCTGCATTGTTCCCTAATGAAGCTGTAGCTTTTGAGCAAGTTTCCTTGCCTCAGGCCAGACTGTGAGGGCTGGTGCTCTGCTGCCAGGTACCTGGGTTGCCTGTCTGGGTTGCTTGTCTGCCTCAGGAGATTTATTTTTCCTTTGTGTTAGCCTCAGAGGAGGACATGGGTAGCAGACAAGTGCTTAGGACAACGAGTTGCTCTGGGTGGCAAAACTGCCCATCTTGCTGCTTAGCTCTGTCAGGGCAGCACTTCTGAGGCTGGAAGACAGGGAAGGTGAGAGGGTGCCCCCACACACAAGTGGGACAGCTGATGCCTTGGGCTCTCCTTGCCTGTTGTTGTCCACTCAGACACCCTTCAGAAGGGCAAAAATTTTGCAAATGTGTGGAAGCCTCTAGATAGTCTGCAGTGGTCTGAAAATGGTTTCCAACCCATCCAGCAAACCTGTGCCCCCACTGCTTCCCCTCTAAGGAATGTACCATTCCCTTTCCCCTACTCTGCTCTCTTCCCTTTTTGTCCTCCCTGTTAGCCCCAGGGTAGGCCTCCTGCTTTGGGGAAGGGCCAAAACCTTGGCCCCAGTGTGCCAGTGGCAGCCTGGGCTGCAGGGGCAGAGCTCTGCTCCTTGCAGGAGGGATGAGCTGTGCCTGCTTCATGTCTCCTTGCATCGGGAGAGGCTGCAGGGCACGGATAGAGTCTGTCTGTTAGATCTTTAATATCGTTTGGGGCTCTCAAAGCTGCTTGAAATGAGGATGTTGCAGCATGAGAACTACTATCTCCTCATATCTGAGAAATCACCAGCACCTCCAGCTTAAAGGAAAATAATTCTAGGAGCCAGCAAGCGTCTTGGGCGCTGTCGGAAAGGTCAGGCAGGAGCACTGGCATCGGGTGCCTCCACGCTGCAGCTTCTTTCGCAGTGCTGCTGGCAGAGGCGTGCAAGGGGTTCGCAGCTGGTGCTTCCTGCCGGGGCTCCAGGGCAGCTCCCGCTCCCGTGGATCGCGAGCGACTGTCGTTTGGGTTCCCGCGGCTTGTGCGCTGTGGCGGAGGAGCCCTGGGCCGCGCTGGATGGAGGCACCGCGCCCGCCATCCGCTCGCCCGCCCGGGGGACCCTGCGGAGGCCGGGGCCGAGCGCAGCCCCGCGCCCCCCTCCCAGCACACTTAAGGCAGGTTTGTCCCCCAGCCCCCGCCCCCGTTTATTAACGGGACTCGGGTCGATGCCGCTGCTATAGCGAACTGCCCCCGGGAGCTGCGCCGGCAGCCGCCGTCCTTGGAGCTTTGGTCGGGGAAGGGTTTAACCCCTCGCGTCTGGGATCGCCCGTCACCGCGGGGAAGAGGCAGCCCAAGGCCTGGGCACGGTGGGGTTGAGTATTCGGGCAGCGAAGGGTTTGTTAGGCTGCGGTCCCTTCGGATGGGGAAAAGGAAGGAAAAAAGTCTGGCCTCGGCAAGGCTCGTGGCAGCACAAGAGCCAAACCTGCGGCGAACAAAGCAGCTGGGAGAGACAGCGAGGCTGGGAGAGCTCTGCCGGCATGGCCGGGGCTGCTCCCTCCGGGGAGCGATGGTCTTTGGCCAGATCCCAAAGGTAGCTTGTGCCCTTTAGGAACTTGCCCACAGCAGGGAAGCCAAGTCGCAGCGTCTCATCACTGATGCATTCCCAGGAGGTTTCTGCCTTTAAATACCGTGCCCGGAGCAAACTGCAGAGAGACGCGCCGGAGCCAGCAGCTCCCTTGCTGCGGGTGCTGCCCCAGGTCTCCTTGTAAAAAGATTGAGGATGAGGGGCTGAAGTGCATCCCTGTTTCAGCCCTGCTTTCTTTGGGCTGAGGAGGGCAATGGTTTGGGAATTCAGAGGTCACAACTGTCCCTGGTCCCTGTGGAGGGAAGCTGGGACAAGAAAATCCCCGTAGAGAAGAGGACTTGGCCACCTTGCAGTCTTCTGTAAAGGAGAGACCAGGAGCCCAGACTTGGAAGCACAGACTCCCACTTGTGTCTAGAGATAGAGGAGGCCTCACCATCACTGACCAGAAAGACACAGGAAAGAAGGCTGCAAGTGGGGAGACTGGAGTCTGGAGACCTCAGTTAGTTCTTGCAGGGCTTTATCACATGTGAGAAATAAAACAAGCAATAAAGCTAGGGGCAGGCCTTATACTTTGCCTGCCATTTTTCCTTGTAGAATAACTTAAGAAAACATGGACAGGCTTTTCTCCCAACCTTACCTCTCCAGCCCCAGTGCCTGATTCCTGGCCTCAGGCTTTGGAAAGAAGAAAATTTCTTGATATACAATTACACTACTACCTTTGCAGCTCTGGTGCTGGTTATAAAGGGAAGGTTCAGGCTTAAATTGTGAAGAGGATGGACAATAGCAGTGGCTCCAAGTGTAACCAAGACAACTGATCTTTATTAAACTTTTTCCAACAAAAAGAACATTAGGGAAACTCTTAGAAAGCAACAATCATCAATGAACCCTTTCCATGTATTCAGATAAGAAAGTCCTTATTTGGGATGCAAAATTCACGCTAGGAAGCTAGTAAATGCCAGCTTCACAATTATCTCAGCAATCTTTATCTGGCTCCCATGTGTCTAATGCTGAATTAATGAAAAATTTACACATTATTTTCTTCATATGATCCTGACTCACTCAGTGCCCAGGAAGTTGCATCCTTAGTCCTGACATTTTGCAGACTTTGAATGATTGATTAAAGCATTTAAATAACATACTTCAAACAGAAGGGTGGTGGTGGTTGTTAAATATAATTATGGTTGTTTAAATGTAATTATTTTTACATTTTGACTAATTATAAATGGATATTATTATTGGAAGAACAAAATTTATTTATCGGGGTTTGAATTCTGCAGTCATCAGGAACAAACACAGCAGGTAATGAGTTTGGCAATAAAATGCCAGCCTTCAGTATAGACCAGATTTAGCACCACCCTTTCTCTTTGTATCACACTTCCTTCCTCCCACGAGCTCAGCCCACTCAAAACCTGTATAATTTCTTCCTATAAAAGGATGTGCCTGTTCTGCTCAGTTTTCTAAAACCTTTATTTCCTAAATATGCTCCTAAATAGGAACACTCATATTGGATTTACAGGCCCATTTTATCACTCTTACTAGGATGGGTGGGGATGGAAGAACTGAAAAGGTTGGGGTTGTTTGACTTACCGTGAAGGGGGGAGGCCCACAGTGAACAGTCTGTGAACAGGAGAGTGGAGAGAAGTGGGATAGCAAGTGGGAGTCTCTGGGTAAACTGATGTTGTAGAAGAGCAGTGTGGTCCCTGGGCAAACACGCCCATGGAAGAACAGGTACTGACTGTTCTTCCTCCAGTTTCCCTTTTAAAATATTTTATTCAGAAAGGAAAGGAGTGGGATAGGAGGATTATTCTTTTCTTCACTTATTTAAGCTCCCTGAATCTCTAATGAACAATACTCAGCCTTAAAAAAACCCAAAAAAACTCCAAAGAGTAGCCGACAAACAGAATAATTTTTCTGCAAAATCTCACCATGTAATAAGGGTATCTCTGCATATCTTCAAATGACATGCACATTTTCAAAATTAAGATTTCCAAATCTGATTTGCATAGGAATTTATGTAGCAGAGTAGTCATGAGATCTGCTTCTCCTAGGTAAAGGATGGTTTTTGCACTTAGAGACCAAAACAACATCTTATCAATTTATTTATTTATTTAAGCTGTATCACGCAGCTGGCTCATTTCTGTGATATTCACAAACACCATCAGGTTTCCTTTAAAACTGCTCCAGTGCTCCAGTCAAAGTGTCTTTTCCCCCTGAGAAATTATCAATGACCTACTTCCCCTCCATGTGTTATTTTTCATCTGTCCAAAGCTCCAGCATCTTTGATTGCTTTGGCATTACTTCTTTATCCTTTCCTGGGTTTGCAGCATCATCACATTTAGTGTCAAACGGTAAATTTTATTTGTGTGGTGTTTTCTCTGCTTGGCCTGTTAACTGGGAATTGGGCACACATCCCTTATAGTAACAGGAATTTCAAAGAAACCATCTCTTCATCTGCTTAGGAACTCCAAAAAGATGGGACCTAGGCTCACCAGTGCCTTCTGCACTGACACCCAAACTCTTTCAAACTTTGGCCCTAAGATTGAAAAAGCCCAACAAAGATTATGCACTGGTTAATACATTTGTAACCTTTGTATATAGAGTCCTCAAAATACTTATCTAAGATGTAAGAGATGATATTTTTTAGCTTCTCAGTGATCTGGGAACCAACCACTCAAATCAGGATCAATTCAAATGGAAGTTTAATTTTACAAAAGTATAAATTTATGCCTAATTAGGCACATCCCTTTTTACATTCCTCGTGGACTCCCCAGCCATAGTGACACGTTCTCAGTAGCAATACCATGCCTGGGGAATGCTGATTGCTGCCATGACTGAGCACCTTTCGAAGCCAAGATCTCCAACACAGAAATTTCAACCTAGGGCTACAGTATGGTGCTGTTTACCATCCCCTTTTGTCTACATTTTTAATTAGGTTCCATTCCATCTGATCTGCCTTTACAAGTCAACCTGAAATTATTTTTCAAGACCGCACAAGAGGCCTGGCCTTCATCATTGACATAGTTACAGCCTCAGTTGGTTACAATTGCCATTTAATTCATCTAGGCTCACCTACCTGTACATGCCCATGCTGCCCAGAGCTCAGGAGGTGTTGTTTACATATTTTTTTTTTAACTTCAACATTTGTTAAATTATTTCACTGTGTGCCCAATATAGACTTTCCAGATACTAATCTCCAGAATCACCTTTGACCTGAGCCACGCAGGTCTTTTAAATTTAGAGGTATTAGTGAATACATCCCCATGCTGGAGGGCCACACAGCCTTTATTTAACTCTTGCAGCTCATACATAACCTCAGGTAGTTTCCAGGTAACTCGGAAACTACTGAGAGCGCAGTCCGCGGGGGTTCAACAATCACGCTTGTCC
>NW_021940750.1:5193009-5200114 GCF_001715985.3 Manacus vitellinus
TGCTCGTCCTGAGCTGGTGCGGAGTTTAAAACGGGCTGAAACGCAAAGGCCAGCTCAGGGAGTAGGTTGAGCCCGGGGAGATAAGTAGCTTCTCATAACGTGGCTGGAGCTTCTTGCGTGACTTCTTAAGATGTCAAATCTTACACAACAGTCACGCTGCCTCACTCCCAGTGCGAACTGTCTGAACTCGCAGGCCGTCTGTAGTCGCACTTGATGGAACAGGCTAAAGCCCCAAAGATTTGAAGTTGCTGCAGACTCTGAAAAGCAGAGGTTGTGTAAAGAAGAGGGCAGGCTCTGATGCTTTGGTCTTGTCACTTCCAGGTGTTCTGTCCAGTGCAGCCTCAACAGCCTTTCAGTGCCCTCACCACAGCGCCTTGTGAGTTTGTACTAAGGACTGGAAAGGGTAATTGATTCTGCTTGAAAAGTGTTACTGTGGGTGACCATTTATGTGCCTATGCGGGAAGAAACATAGTTCTTAGGCCTGCCAGAGATGGGCAGTGTTCGTTCATTTCTATATTCGATCTGGCAGCAGTTGGCTGTTACCACACCTACTGCTGGCTCAGTGTTGGTGCAATGCTGTTGTGCCTGCCATGGGAGGCAAGTGTGCAACTGGAGGAAACCAACCTTAGTCCCACTTGTAAATAAACTTGTGTGGTCACCTACCAGAAAACAAAAATTGAAATTCTTTCTCTTTAAGGTTATGTCATTTCTTCATTTACATGCAAATCCACTAGATCATTTCTGAAGTATGCAGTTGTGTATGTTGGCTTTTTCAAATGTAATTTCCTAAGGAATGGGAAGTCAAAGACGTTCTTCTTAGAGGGCAATGAAATAGATCTCTGCCCAGAGGAGTGAGAAAGAGTTCTACTCTAAGAGGAAGCTGTTTTCTGGCTGCTCTTTCATACATGGCAGAGGATCTACTAAAAAAATTCAACCATGGCATGTGTATAGAGAACAGTGCCATTAGCTGTGGCACCAGCAAGGCTTACTTGGTGTCTTTTTCTTCCGTAATTAAGGATGTGTTGTGGTGTGTGGGTTTGCTTTTTTCTTCTTTAAGACTGGGTGACCTTAGAATAAAGAATCAAGTTATGGTGGTGGAGTCGCTCTTCTCTCTCCACAGAAAGATGGAACACGCTTTCACTGCTTGATTTTGGCTGGTTTTAATACCTGTGATAAATCCTTGAAATATCTTTTGCTGAACTGGATAAGGAAGAATGCAATGAAAATTATATGTGTGAAAAGGCTGATGAAGGCTTGTTATGAGAAGAAAGCAACCTGAAGGAAGTGATTTTTGGTTTTGGGGGTTTTTTTTGTTTGTTTGTTTTCTGTCTTCTTTTTAAGATTAAGCCCAGACCAGAAAGGCAGCAAGGGATGTGAACAGCCTAAAAGACAGAAAATGAATGTGGTAGCCACCTGTCTACAATGAAAATCCATTCATTGCTACAGTCACTATCTTAAGGAAAAGCCAGTTTGGAGAATGACAAGATTGTGAGCCAATTACTGTTAAGTACTTCTGATGATGGAATTGTGCTGTTTTGCTCACTCATGTAGTACAGTGCTTTCTGCCAATACAGTGTGGTCTGCCTGACCACAGGGTAGGTCAGTTTATAATGAATATGGATATAAACCTGGAACATGTCACCAACAGTCTGGACTTTATTTGGCATCACTCTCCTTTTTACCATAACTAAAAAGCGGAATACAGGTTCTTTGGTAGTTCTAACTTGATGAGCCATTAGTGACTCTGTAGCAATGACAATTGCTATAAAGTAGCTGGATGAATAGGATAGTCCTGAGCTCAGGGGAGGGCTTTTTATATGCCTCTTTTTTATTTTTTCTATGATGCTGACAAGATTCACAACTGAAGATTCACATATATGATAGATGTTCCTCATGATGGCCATAAAGGCCAAAATCCATCAAAATGGTGCTATTTCTGCTGATTATGGCTTGTTTCTGCCAGTGTTGGCTGGCAAAAAGCGTAAACCATTGCTTTATTATTTTGTTTCATAATTTTTGGTAGTTGAAATAATAGTATATTGAAAAAATACAGCATTCATTGAATGTATGAGTAATAGGCATATCATCGACTGATAGAATATGGAAAGGAATGTAAAATACATTAGGTTAAATGTAGCATGTTGTGTATAGATTAAAGAAGAGCATTTATTTCTGGTGAATGCTGGCTTTTCTCTCTGCCCTCTCACCAGTGGTTCATACTTCATATAATCACAAAATCATGTAGATTGGAAAAGGCCTTCAAGATCATCAAGTCCAAACTTTGACCTATCACCACCTTGCCAACCAGACCATGGCACTAAGTGCCACATCCAGGTTTGTGTGTTTCCATTTTGCAATCTTCAGTGTTTGGGAAGAGTTTCCCAGAAGTTTGGGTAACTCTTGATAGGTGCAGAATATTGTGCACTATACATTGCAGGATTAATGCTGTTTAACAAACTCTTGACTTTATAGGGGGCTTAATGTTCAGACTCTTGTGGCAAAGCACAAGTATTGGAGAGGTGAAGCAGGTTTTTCTCCCTCCCCTCCCAGGTAAGTGCCCTGTTCCTCCAATAGCAGCTGCTGCTTTTGCAGGCATGCAGCTCTCAGTTAGTGAAGCACTTTTTGAACTACACCTATTTGTCCTGCAATAGTCAGGGCTCTGAGTGTTAAGTGAATTTGGTTTTGTATAAAGCAGTGCTCTGGGCTGAAATCTGGTGATGCACAAGCTGTGCCGTACTTATTGTGGGGTTAAGCACTTTCTCTCTGCAGCTGGAGCATGTGTTTCAGCTCAGCATGTTTGTATCGGCAAGAAAAGTTAAATCTGAAAAAAAAACCCCAACATTTTTCCCCCCTACAGCAGTCCATTTCTTGCAATAATTTTTTTCTTAATCTCACTTTTTTTGCTAGATTGTACCAACACTTACATCTTTAATCTTCTTGACACTGAATTATACTTCATCACTATAGCTAAAGGAACAACTTAAGCTGGTTTTCTATCATAAATAACATGTAAACTTTTTTTAAAGTACGTTTGGACTGGGATTCTGTTGCTTAAGGACAGAGGTCTGGAGCTATCATAGATGTTGCAGGTTATTAGAGACATCTGTGTAGAACAAACATTCAGTTCTAGGAGACCAATGCTTGCCTAGAGAAGCAGTTGGAGGCCAGTGGGGCTGGGTATGGCATAGGAAATGGGACTAGATGACTTTCTACATGCAGTTTAGTCCAACCCAGAGTTTCCGAATTAACAGGGTGCTATTGTTAATCATTCTCCAAAGTGGCAAAACATTGTCTAAAGAAATCAGGGTTTTTGTATTTTAACTCTTCTAGTGTGCACATTGCACAATACTTCTGACTGTAACATGACTAGATTTTCAGGTCTTTAAATGTTTGTGGATTTGGGGTTTTTTTGGGTTTTTTTAAATGCTAAAAATTGGGATTTTGTAAGGTTGCTAGGGCTGCCAGGTCATAGTAATAAACTTGTACACTGCTGTAATAAGCTGCTGACTGCTGCTTTGGGTGTGTAACATTGGCACAGTTCATTTTGATAGCTGTTGTTTTCAGCTAGTGAGTGTAGTTTCAGCTAGTGCTCGGTTTTAGCTAGTGAATTTGAGAGCTGAAAGCCTTATTTATGCTCCAGTAATGCTCCTGCAGTAGTGCCTTTCAAAGTATGCAGTGTGTATACTGTCGTGTATCTATTTGTGTAGCAATCTTTGTATTTGAACTGAAAAGGGGATTGCTAACAAAAAATGTAATAGACACCTCTTTGGTGTTTTCCACAAGTTGGCAACTATTCTGTTTTGTGTAACTATGGCTACAAGGTATATTGCTCTCACAGGCTACAAGGTATGTTGCTCTTACACATAGGTATCTTTAGCAAAGCGTTGTTACCCTCCAGCTTGTGATTTGTTACTGAATCTTTACTGATTTTTTTTTTTTGGACATATGTTAGACATAACAGTGGCTGAGGAACACAATTTGTTGCTGCAGCTCCAGCTATTAATCTCTAGGCTGCAGGGTGGTGAAAGTTACAGTCTCTGTGTTACTTGTAGCGTGTAGGCCTGAACTCGTGCTTTATGTTTGTAGGAGTTACTGAGAGGGGTGCTATTCACTGCAGACTGAAAGGCAGTTTGTAAAGACTGTAGTTCATAGTTTCAAGGTGCTGCAAAGCCCGGAATATGTCTGGAAGAAGCATTTTGGAGAAGAGTGTACTTCTTGGTAGTGAACTACAGGCTGGGGACAGAGTGGCTGGAGAGCAGAAAGGGACCTGGGAGTTTGGATTGACAGGAAGCTGAACAGGAGCCAGCAGTGTGCCCAGGTGGCCAAGAAGGCCAATGGCATCCTGGCCTGGATCAGGAACAGTGTGGCCAGCAGGACCAGGGAAGTGATTCTTCCCCTGTACTCAGCGCTGGTGAGGCCACACCTCGATTTCTGTGTCCAGTTCTGGACCCCTCTGTTCAGGAAGGATACTGAGGTGCCGGAGTAGGTCTAGAGAAGAGCAATGAGGCTGGTGAAGGGACTCGAGCACAAGTCCTATGAGGAGAAGTTGAGTGAGCTGGGGCTGTTTAGCCTGGAGAAGAGGAGGCTCAGGGGAGACCTCATCACCCTCTACAACTACTTGAAAGGAGGTTGTAGACAGATGGGCGTTGGTCTCTTCTCCCAGGAAACCAGCAGTAGGACAAGAGGGCATGATCTTAAGCTCTGCCAAGGGAAGTTTAGGTTGGATATGAGGAAGAAATTTTTTACAGACAGAGTAATCAGACACTGGAATGGGCTGCCCAGGGAGGTGATGGATTCACTGTCCCTGGAGGTTTTTAAGGTGAGACTGGATGTGGCACTTAATGCCATGGTCTAGTAACCATGGTGGTGTTGGATCAAGGGTTGGTCTTTTCCAACCTGGTTGGTTCTATGATTCTGCAATTTCAAATACAACCATCACGTTACTGGCTAGTATGAGGTAACTCTCCCTGATCATGGAGGACAGTGTTCAGTAGGTGCAAACCAGTTAATTTCTGTGCTGCCAATTGGTGTTCTACTGATCTAAATGGGATGTAGTTCTTTACTGCAGTATTCTTCTTTCTTGTCAGCTATAAGCTGCTAAGAACTGGGTTACTTAAGCTGTGGCAATCTACAGTAGTGCTGTGACTTCTACAGGTTAATCTGTTCTCTTGATAAACTGGGGGTTCTGCTTTTGCTGCAGGCAAGCATTTCTACCTGCCTTAGGTAAAACTGTAGCAGAATCTCTGGCAAAGTCAACAGTCTCTGGTTTCTTTCTTTTATCATTACTGTAGCATGTGGCTTATGGGCAGTGTCTGCTCTTCAGGTCTTTGTCTGCTCTTAGTCATACAAATGGCCCTCTTACTGAAGAAGAGAAGACTTGTTTCTGTATTGTCACTGTTCAGAAACATTTTGGGTAATACAAAATAGTGTCTGTACCCTGTGGCCCTAAAACTTGATGACTGCTATACTGAATATGTGATTGCTGTAGGTATAAAATGACTATTCCTGAAAATGGTGTAATTATTTCTGACTGGATTTGTTAAGGGAAAAATACTGTGCTAGGTCCAACAGCTTGAGGCTGCTGCAGCTCCACGCCCCCAGGTATAACCAGTTGTAAGGCTGAAAATGTATTCCTGGTGGGTACAAGCACATAGAGCACATGTACACGTGACATTTACATGAAAACATGTCTGGCCACACCAATCAGGCAGACACACAGATACTTAGAGGAACACAGCAAAGACAGCCTTATCTTGCTCCCTTCCCTGTCTGAGCAGGAGGAGATCACACACATATACATAGATATACATATATATATATATATCTATATGTACTGAGAAGATACCTCCAGCAGCTGACCTTGGACACCAGCAGTTGGTTCCAGGATCCCAGATTCCCTGTTTGCTGGTGTGTGGACACTTAGACTCCTGAGGCCATACTACTGTTCCCAGCACTGGCACATGCTGTCTTGTCTCTTGGCTGGTTGAGACTGCCCTGGTTACCTGATGTCAAGCACCCCTCCACCTACACGGCCTTGCCCTTTAGAGAGACATAAGTGTGCATGCACATGCAGAGCTGGTGGTACTCCCCTGGTCCTCTATACAGACCTTTGTTACTGTTTTGGTGCACATTTGTCAAGTGTCTCAGAAATGTATTTCATTTAGTTATGTGCTTCTGAGATGATTTCCTAGAGCATAAACCTGTGTTTCCAAGATACCTTCAAAGCGGTGTTGGCCTTTTGTAACGTTGCTCTTCTTTTGCCAGTTTTCAAATCAGGCAAAAAAACCCAAATTGAGGAGCAGCCCTGTCAAAGTTAAAGTTTGTGGTAGGCAGCGGTGAGTGCAAAATTTGGATCTCCAGGTTAGTCTGGACCTTGGTGTTGCCCTAATAACTCTGATGTCTTGACTTTGTGGCACCACTGTGCTTACACAGTACTTACACAGACTGTGCAGGTCTCTTTCCTTAGTGGATCCATAATGGATGCAGTATTGTAAAATAAATATCTTTAGTGGAAGAGGAGATAGGGGACTTCATGGAGGTGTTTTACCTGCAGCCGTGATGCATTTTAGTGTGAATTCTCTTAACATTCAGAATTCTGGTTTAGTGGGCTTATGCTCAGAAATGCCTGATTTATAACATGTAACTTCCATGATGTATGTGAAGGCCTGCCAGTCTGAGCATCGGGGTGGCCCCTGCTCGGTGGGGTGCTGAGTTCGGGGGGGCTTTGTCAGAGTCGTGCCTGGGCTGTCCTGAGCCGCTCGTTCATCAGCGAGTCTATGACTCTGCACGGGGCCCGGTGTGACAGGGCTGTGTCAGCCCTCTGACGGTCAGGGTGGTGCAGGGTCAGATTCTGTCCCTAGTCTTGGCGGGTCAGTGGGAACTTTGCCAGAGGGAGGGAGACCATCGCTGCCTCCGGCTTCAGCGTTGCGTCCTCGACTGAGGGTTTCCCGGGGAAGAGGCCAGTTCCCGTAGGCGGCAACGCTGCCGAGTGCAGGCAGGCGAGGTGCGCCTTCTCTGCGCCGAGGAGAGCGGTTCTCCTTTCCCGGAGGAGGCGGCCCCTGCCTTGGGAATGGGGATGGCTGGGCGGTGCCGCCGGGGCTTGCGG
>NW_021940750.1:5201314-5273609 GCF_001715985.3 Manacus vitellinus
TTGCGTTGGTTTGTGTGTTTGTTTGTTGAGACGGACGTTCTCACGTCCGATTGTCTCGTTTTGAGCGGGTCTTGGTGCGACTTGGAGCGTGTTTGGCCGCTGCTGTCTGGCTGGGTGCTGCTTCTCCAGTACAGCGTCTGCGTGTAGAGAAGGGAAATATTTGAAGCTGTTTAGAACTTCGGTTTCAACAAATACACTCCATTTCCCTGAAATACTGGATTAGAGTCTATGTGCTACAACAAAACGGTGTGTGACCGAGTGTAACAAAATGTGTGAAATTGCTCGTGTAGTAGTCCGTGTTGGCACTGAAGTAACACGTTTTGGCTACTCTAACTGCACATAATCACTGTAACCACACACATCTTCGACTGATTTGATACTGTGTGTTGCACTTGTGGCAGAAATAACTCTAGCTGTTGCTCAGTAGGTCTTTATATGCGTAGAATTCTTGCTGAGTACATGATTGTTGAGGTTTTTTGATTATTTTTTTTTGTAGGTGTAAGTTCTACCTCAGGTAGATTTAAAGGTACAGGCCTTCTGCATATCTTAAATCAGATTTGAAATCACTTCAATAGTTTATTTCCTTCATCAGCCAATACAATTGAGGTATATATTGCAGAGAATAATGTGAACTCACTCTATGACTGTACATTCACTGTACATATGAACATGTTGTATGTGTATATAGAGAGGGTAAGTTGATGGAAAACCACATACAACTTAGGCTGTGATTTCTTTCTCCCCTCTCTGTATATTTGAGATTTATTTTTCTATTGTGTTTGTATAGATGAACATGAAAAAGGTTATTTTGGGGATAGCATTCTGTGTTGCTGGGACTTAATATGTGATCTACTGAAAAAGCAGAGCAACATTCTGAAATTGGAAAATATGAAGATGATTTTGAATAGCTAATTCATTTTGTATCCTTGACTCTCTTAAGGAGTTCTCAGTGGGTAGGTGGTTGCGGATATGTTTGTGGGGAAGAATTTCCTCTGGAAACTAAAACTGAAAACCAAATCTCGTAACTTCACAGATATCAAGATCTGTGCAGAACAGTTTTGGTTTATTTCCTCTGATTTAACTTTTACATTGACTTTTAAAGTAGGAAGTATAAAGGGTGGAAATAAATTTCTCCTCTTTCCTAGGTGTCCAGAACATTTATCATGGGGTATAAATTGCCTCCTGAGCTTGAGGTCATTTGCCACATGCATGTGGCAACTGGTTTGCACAGAGGAGTGTTTCTTCCTACCATACCCCAGTCCTAGCAAAGTAAACATGTCTTATTAAATATCCAATTCATTTAAAACTTGTGAATTTAATTCTCTGGGAAAAAATATGACTGTTTTCCAGCAGCTAACTCATAGAATCATAGAATGGTTGGGAATGGAAGGAATCTTAAGGGTCACCTAGAGCCAACCTTCCTACCTGGGACACCTTCCACTAGACCAGGTTACTCTGAGCCCCATCGAGCCTGGTGTTGAACACTTCCAGGGATGAGGCATTCACGGTTTCTCTGAGTAATCCGTTCCAGTGCCTTACCACCTTCACAGTAAAGAATGTCTTCTTAATATCCAGACTAAACCTACTGTCTTTCATTTTGAAGCCATTCCCCCTTGTCCTGTCACTGCTTGCTTTTGCAAACAGTTCCTCTCCAGATTTCTTCTAGGTCACCTCTAGGTACTGAAAGGCTCCCCAGAGCCTTCTCCAGGCTGAACAACCTCAACTCTTTCAGCCTGTCTTCACAGGTGAGGTATGCAGCCCTCTGAATATCTTGATGACTTCCTCTGGACTCGCTCCCAAAGGTAGATATCCTTCCTGTTCTGGGAATGACTGCACAGCTGGATGCAACACCCCAGGTGGGGTCTCACCAGAGCAGAGCAGAGGGGCGGAATCCCGTCCCTTGACCTGCTGGCCACGCTGCTTTTGGTGCAGCCCAGGACACGGTTGGTTTCTGGGCTGAAGTGCACATTCATTGCCAGCTCATTTCCAGCCTCTCACCCACCAACACCCTCAGGTTCTTCTCAGCAGGGCTGCTCTTCATCTGTTCATCCTTCAGCCTGGATTGATACAGGGGGTTGCCCTGTCCCAGGTGCAGCATCTTTGCACTTGGTCTTTTTGAACCACTTCTCTTGAGTGTTTATTCATCCAAGTCCCTTTGGATGGCATCCCATCATTTAAGCAAGTTAGCTTCACCACTAACTTTTCAAATATGGACCCCCAGGGGACACCACTTGTCCTGATGTCCATCTGGACATTGAGCCATTTACCACTACTGTCTGGATGTGATCATCCAGCCAATTTCTCATCCACCAAACAGTCCACCTACCAAATCCATTTCTTTCCGATTTAAAGTAGTGTGTCACAGGGAACTGTGTCAAAGGCTTTGTGGAAGTCCAGATAGACAACATCCGTAACTCTTCCCTTGTCCACCAACGTACTCACTCCTTTGTAGGAGGCCACTAGATTGGTCAGGCAGGACTTGCCCTTCGTGAAGCCGTGCTGGCTGTCCCATATCACCTGTCCTCCATGTGCCTTAGCACAGCTTCTGGGAGGATCTGTTCCATGATCTTCCCAGGCACAGAGGTGAACCTGACAGGTCAGTAGTTCCCAGGGTCCTCCTTTCTACCCTTTTTAAAAAACAGGTGCAGTATTTCCATTTTTCCAGTCACATAGGGCTTCACTTGACTGTCATGACATTTGGAATGTTATGCAGAGTGGCTTGGCACATCAGCCAGTTCCCTCAGGACCCTGGGATGCATCTCAGCTTCTAGCGGTGGTGATTTACTGTGATCTCTGATTCCCACCAACTAGACTTTTGATACAAGAATCAATCATTTTTTGTCAGTATTGTATTCCAACTGTAATAAGGATCAAAATGCAGACATCTGGATGTTGGAATAGCATTCTCATGGTTACCAGAAGTGCTTGTTTTAAATTTTCACACATAGAAATGTACAGGCTATTTGAGAAAGGAAGTAGGTTATGATCTTTTGTTGTGGGTTGACATAATTGTTAACCTAGGAGGTAGACACACAAAAATGGGATTGTGTATATACAGATAAAAGTAACATTTTTAGTTCCCTAAGCAGTGATTATACTAATCATAACAGTACAAGTATTTCTTTTTTGATTTAAATTATTTCCAGAATTCAGAAGATGAAGGTAGCTGAGGCCCAGTGCTTCACATTAATCCATTTAATCTTAGCTTCGTGACCTCTTGGGGATTAGTTTGTCTATCTTTTTCCAAAGCTTATCCATTTAAACTATTTTTTCCTTTGTTTTTGTCTCTGCCTTTGACAGACAAGTAGAAGTTCTTGGGGTGGGGAGGAGTGTAAGCAAAGAAATTCCAACCACACAAACTTAGCCATTTTCAATAAAGAAATTGAGCAAAAATGTTTTTAACATTTCTTTTTCTTTTCCTCCTTCAAATTTTTGGGAAGTTTTTGACCTCCGGGAACTCCTTCTTTCTGGCAAGACTTTTACCTTTACGTCAGAAACGTGTCATTTGCTCTCCTGAAAACTTTTGGCTAATGTCTGAAGAGTTGAGGCAATGTAAGAAAAAAGAGCACTTTGAAATACCAAGAAAACCAAGATATTCTGTTGTGGCAAAACATATATGAAAATGCTGTTTAAAGGTCTACTGACCCCCCATGTCTTTAGGATGGAAATTACATACACTCATGCAACCTTGATTTGTTACATCGTCACTGTAATCTATTTTATAGTACTGGTTATCTTTCAAGTTTTTAATGTGGAAAACTCTTACAAAAAGGGTGTCTCACAAGACTTAATTACTTTCTTAGATTGTATTGGAATATTTTTAACTGTGTTTTCCTTTTTTTCCAGGATGTTGAACACACATAAAAGATCATTAGAACCGTGTAGAATTTGCATTTGATTTGAGCTCGTGAGAGTGCTCATCATGGAGAAACAGCAAATTGTCTTGGCTAGCCGGGACGGCGGGACCGTGTCTGGTGCAGCACCTGCTTTTTTTGTCATCTTGAAACAACAGCAGGGAAATGGAAAAGCTGACCAAGGAATCCTGGTAGCAAACCACGATGCTTGTGCTCTCGCCAGCAGTGTATCAACTCCAGTAAAACCCAGAGTCAAGACCTGCCTCCCAGCTGACTGCGTCTCAGGGGGCATTACTGTCACTCTGGATAACAACAGCATGTGGAATGAATTCTACCATCGCAACACAGAGATGATTCTGACGAAGCAGGGGAGGCGCATGTTCCCGTATTGCCGATACTGGATTACAGGTCTGAATTCCAGTCAGAAGTACATCCTAGTCATGGACATATCCCCTGTGGATAATCACCGATACAAATGGAATGGCCGTTGGTGGGAGCCCAGTGGGAAGGCAGAACCACATGTTCTTGGGCGAGTGTTTATTCATCCGGAATCACCTTCCACTGGCCAGTTCTGGATGCACCAGCCGGTGTCCTTCTACAAACTTAAACTTACCAACAATACCCTGGACCAGGAGGGTCACATAATCTTGCATTCTATGCACCGTTATCTGCCACGACTTCACTTGGTGCCTGCAAACAAAGCCACAGAAGTCATTCAGCTTAATGGCCCTGATGTCCATACGTTTACCTTTCCACAGACAGAATTCTTCGCAGTTACAGCCTACCAGAACATCCAGATTACCCAGCTGAAAATTGATTACAATCCATTTGCTAAAGGATTCAGAGATGATGGGTTGAATAGTCGACCTCAGCGTGATGTGAAACAGAACAGTAACTCAGAATTGGAGGGAGGTGATGTTTTTAGTGCTGCTGGCATTTGTGGTCGCCCTGCTGAAGTTGATGCATTAGAAGTGCATCAGAGAAGTTTAGATTCTTCACTGATTGGTCAAAACCCATCAGACATCAAGCTTAACAAAGAGTCCTTTAATGCAGAAGGAGACTTTCTGGGTCTCCTGGACACTGACCTGTCTTCAGGTGTTATGCCAAAGCTAAAACAAGAAGTCTCTGAAAGGTGGGTTAACACTGCATTTTTGGTACAAATACTGGTTGAGTGGGATGTTTGGTAAAGGGATAACAGGATGCTCAGTGTACAGATTTACAACTAAAAGTTGCGTGACCTGAAATGGAAGAACACTTAGCATTACTATAAACTTTTCTTTGCTCGAACAATCTTTAACAGTCTGGGCTTTCTAAGGTGTTTGAGGAGTGCAAGAGTTCAATATTATTTTCTGTGTTGCTTTAGCTCCCTTTGTTAAGAAGTGTCGAGGGATTTCTCTTAACCCTGTTAGCATTTTAGAAGGCTAAATTTATTTTTTCAGAGTTTTAAATAGCGCATCGCAGTCATCAAAACACTGCCTTTCCTTTTAGGGTTGCTTGCCACAGTGACGTGCTGTCTATGTAGGTTCAGTTTGCAGTAATGGATGTTGTGTAGTGTGTGTGGGTGTTCAGGTTGGGTATGTATAGGGATTGCTGCAAGGCAGTTGTAATTGGCAGCACACCACTGTTTTGTCAATAACTGCTTGGTGTGAATTCTTTTATTCCACAAAGTAGTGCAGGGTAGCCTGCCTGTTGGTAGTTAGTTGCCTCATATTTGCTGTGAGATAGGAGAATCTGCACCCACAGATAGGAGAATCTGCACCCACAGAAGTACTTCAGAATAACTTCCTTTTGCTAAAGCAAGCCTGGCAAGACCTATTATTTTACTGCCCTTTCACTTAGTTTCCAAAATCTAAGCAATAGAACAGAGCAGACAGTGAATAGTTAATGTGTGTCAAGAGATGCTAGAGGTACTTCAAATGTGAAGAAATAAAAAGAGTATAATAAAATAAAAGCGACATGTTGCTTCATGTCACTTTGTCACTTCAAATTACAAAGTTCTCCGTACTTTGACACTTTATTGAGTTTAATTGTAATAATTCTTGAGTACTAGAATTGTTTTGAGATCTAGAGTGCTCTAACCTTTCTTCTGCAGTATTTTCCAGTGTCAGTCTGTTAGGAAGAAGAACATCTAGACTTCTTATATTCCCCAAAAATTGTGTTGTAACCCACTTTAAAGACTGAAAGCACACTGATTATAGAGAGGATGGGCTTTCTTTAATTCCTAGGAATACAGCATGGAGAAATGTTTAGATAACTTTACATATTGGAAGTAAAACTCGAAAAATAATTATTGACAGGTTTATTTTGCCTTCATAGCGATACTTTATTTTCCCAGAGAGGATAATTGAAGCAGATTATTTGGAGAACTGTTTATTTCAAAGGAATGAAAACCATTGTTTTAAGGACTCAAGGACCTTCCTAAAAAATATATGATGCAAATTGACAGACTTTATTTCTTTTGGTCCAGAGCATGTTAGATGCCTTCCTTGGTTTTGCCTCCAAGACGTTTTATCTCTGAGATGTGCTAAAAGCTGCACAGACAGGAAAAGACTGCAAAGCATCTTTCTATTGTCTAGGCTTGGGAGCACGTGCCATTTGATGAATAATTGTTACCACCATCCTGAACTACCTTTAAGCATTGTCCAGCTTCTTGTTTTAGGTTTTTGTAATCTGTGTGAAAAAGTAAAATTCAGCTCTTGGAAAGAGAAAATTGATCTTATCCAAGAAATGGCAGAATTGTCTTTGTATATGCTGGAGGTTTCAGAACAGTAGTTCTCCTTTTTATTTCTGATCTATTCACAGTCTTTTTGTGCCATGTCATTGAGTTTATAAATATATCAGCCTTTCAAGGACAGCATTGAGCCCGTGTCATTTTTATTTATCAAGCTAAGCACATTAATATTTACGTATTAACGAAGACTGGGCAATAGTTTTTTGTGGCAGGCAAGCTCTTAGTAGCAGTTGATAGGCTCTATCTTGCTTTTATGTAGGGTATTGATTTCTGCTGAGTTTAGGTTTGGGTGAGAGGCAGAAGTTGGGAACTGCTACCTCTCAGATAAAAGAAGTGGAGTTCCTAATGCTGTAGAGCGTGGTACTTCCCACCAAAACTCAATTCTTCTGACGTTTTTGAGAATGGAACTATGTAAAAGGTTGCATATACCTGAGAGTAATTTTAATCTTGAGTTATTAGAGGATTTTAGAAGTAAAGGACTGTTTGTCTTCATATAAGGTACTATGGAGGTTTTTTGTGTTTTTCTTCTGTGGTCTGATATTATGTTTAGTTTAATCAGGTGTGTTGTAAAGAAAATAAATGTTTAATTCAAGTTGTGGGCGCTTCTATAAGAATGCTTATGCCTGGAAACGCTCAGATGTTTGGGCCATGGAAGGAGCCACAAACGAAATTTGCTGGTTCTTAAGTGTTTCAGGCTAATGTACCATTTCTCCATTCCAAGGTCTTTTAGATTTCTTGCTTCAAAAATAAAAATTCTGTGGGATTTTTAATTATCAGTTAGTCTTGTTTTTCTGATTCAGTTGTCTTGTGTTTACTCTTGACAGTTTGCTTTTCTTACTTCTTCACCTTTCTTTTGGGAGAGAAAGGCAAGTGATCATCCTTCAAACCTCTGCCACAGGTTGCTAGATGATTTCCACAAGATATCAGATTTTTCCCGCCCTTCCCCTCTGGTATATTTTGAAATGATGTGCCTAAAAAAAATTGATATGTCTTGGTACTTTCAAAAAATGAGCAGCTTAATGGTTTTTAATTTGGCAAAATACAAGAAGGCAATTTCTCTGCTTTTACTGTTCTGTTGCGAGGGTGCCAAATACATTACTTGGGCTGTAAGGAAGATGGTTTGAATATGAGCATTGTTCCATATCAGGCAAAGAAAGAGCTAGTTAAGACATTATTTCACTATTTTATGAGATCTTGGATTAAGCTGAGAATTTTGAGAGGACAGACTTTCTTGCCCATAGATGAGAGAAAGAGAAGTTTGTGACTACTTACATTGCACATAACTTCACAAACTAAGGGCCAAATGAAATTACTTCAGTGCTAAGAAGCAACTTTTTTATTCTTTAGGAAGTTGATAATTGCATCAGAATTTTAAAACAGAAAAATGCTGCTCAGGATTTGTGCAAATACTTTATATTCTCACGTGTATGTATATGTGGGTGATACCTCACTCTTGTCACCATCTGGCTTGGTTCCAATATGCAGAATAAAACAATATTTGTGTCTAGAAGTTTCAGTTTTACAGCTGGGCTTCTTTGGTTTGGATACTGTCCAGATCCCTTATAGAAAGGTAATCCTTAGCTTACATATACACACCTTGCAAAGGAAAAAGGAAAATTACCTGGGAAGTCCAGGCTTTACTGGGCTTCCAACTGGAAACAATAGAACTCGGGTGAGACATTTATTCCTGGCTTGTAAGTTTTTTAGGATCTTTTGTCTCTTTATTTTTGAGGATTTTAAGATAGAGGAGCAGATACATTCACTTTTAATTGTGGATCAGCTGTACCTAATCAACCTCTAGCTGTAATGTGACAGGATTTTCAGTTACCAATAACCTATAGGTGGTTTGTCTTTGAATTTCTTTGACAGTTAACTCACAGAAGAAAAAAGAGGTTTTAATCTTACAAAGACTTTTTAATCTTACATTTGACATTATTAATTAAATGAAAGCTAGAAACTTTCTAATAGGAAACTCATTGTCCAGAGATGACAGTAGACAAAACAAGACAGTAGACAAAACTCTGCTGCTGCCTGCTATTCCCTCACAAGGCAGGTTTTTCTTCAAGCTTAACGCTGGTTACTTAGTGTCCTTCTGAGTTGCAGAAAGTTTTTTAGATAGCTTCCCTCTTGTTCTTTAGGATTTTTATGTAAATATATAAATCTGTATCTTGATAGTCAGCTCCCTGTTTTAACACTGCAGTCTTTCTTCTCAAGGTGAAGACTCCCAGCTCCATGTTACGACTCTTGTGCATCCCAGCTTTTCTCCCTAAAGTATGTCCTCCATCTGCAGAAGGAGGAAGCAGCCTCTTCATCCACTTGTTTTCCCCTTCCTCAATCCCAGCTGTGGGTTCAACTGAGCATAGTCATTCTTTAAAGGGGTACGGATGGATAATATTAATAATAAAATAGACATACATCCAATATATGTAAAGCAACATTCACTCTCTATATAATATAGCATTATTACAATTATGTTAAATTATATTTGAAATTGTTATAATTAACAAGTAGTATTATTTTTAATAACATTTTAATAACAAAGATGAAAATTTGAATAATAATTTAATATAATTAAAGTTCTATGTAGTGTCTCATAAAATATATATAGAGTATTGGAATATCAGGTCGTATGTTTAGTAAATAAGTTCTGAGTGCAACTGCCTGCACTGTTAGTGTCCTGTATTTAATGCATGGCATATTGAATTCTGGTTAGGTTAGTACTCAGATTTGGTGAAAATGGAGCAAGATTCACCAGGATATTAACATTCTGTAAGTGTTCAAACAACAGTTGAACTTAGGAATTGTCTGTATGTGGTTTCAGGACGAATTAACTAAAATTTTAGTGCATTAAACACTCACTTGGCTTCTTATTTGTAAGCACAATGGCTTTAGTGTCTTAACAAGATACACGTCAAACTAAGGCCGCTTCTGAGCATTTCAAACATGACAGCTTAGCATAAGTTCATGCTGAGTGAAAGAGGAAAAAAGACAAATGTCACCCTGATAGTAGAAGGGAAGGAAGTTGTGCTGCTGCCTTCAGATAAGAAATTGAATTGTTCTTAATGATGGCAATTTCTTACGGTTTTTCGAGTGCTTACTTCTAAAAATGTAAGCTTGTAAATGACAGCTAATATCGCCGACCCACATCTGGGAGCATTTTGGAAGGTTTTTACAGTATGTAACCCAGGATTATATGAGATAATGGAATTTCAGTAAAGGAAGAGATTTGATAAAGATCTTATGTTGTGTTTTGGTTTTGTCCCCTCCCTTCCACCCCAGTCCCATTGCTAGCAGTTACGAAAGCACTTCTCGTGTGGCATCTCCGTTGGACCCAAATGGACACTTTAATGTAGTCATTAAAGAGGAACCAGCAGATGACTATGACTATGAGTCAAATATTTGCATACAAGGTATAACTGTGAAACAGGAAGACACAGATGAAGAAACTGATGAGTATTCCAACACTGATGATGATGATCCCATTGTACAGAAGCACCTAATGAGACGCCGTGAAACAGATGGAACTGATGGAGAATTCAGGTCTAGGAAGCGTATGCTGACCAGTCCTTCAGGTGTTGCCAAAGCAAAAATGTTAAAACTGGATAGTGGTAAGATGCCTGTGGTCTATTTAGAACCTTGTGCAGTCACAAAGAGCACAGTGAAGATATCTGAGCTGCCACAGACCATGCTTTCCTCTTGCAAGAAGGATAAATCCCCTTTGAGTGCAATCCTGGATTCTTTGCCTGTGTGTTTTGAAAATCACAAAGATTTTCAAAAAGTGCCTTACTCAGGCACTGTCACCGAGGAGTTAGTTACGAAAAAAGAATCTCCTGGGAGTAAAATGTCACAGAAATACTCTTCAATTGGAGAGGCCCAGTGGACTCTATCCAAATCACCTAATCTTAATCTCAGGGGCTCAGTAAATTGTGACTTTTCAGACAAAGAAATCTGTAGCAGAAGAAGGCCTGGTATACTGAAGAATCCTGTGTCCCTCAAAGGCTCTGGTAACAATCAAAGCACCCTATCATCAGTTACAACTAAAAGAGGAAGGCCACGCAAGCTGAAAATTTCCAAGGCTGGTCGACCACCTAAAGGTATAGGGAAAACTGTAATAACAAGCAAAAACACCTCTCTGGGGCCTGGGAGTATCCTTCCAGATGTTAAACCGGACCTTGAAGATGTTGATGGTGTCCTTTTTGTGTCCTTTGCATCAAAGGTAAAACCTCGCTGTTGTTGAAAAGCTTTTATAATAATATCTCATTTTTAAACCCTTTTTGCTTTCAACTGGAGGTATATTTTGTTTTAAACTGAGTTTGGAGATTTGTGGCCTCTTTCCAAATCTGTCCGTATCTCGTGCCTATGTTATTCATAACATTTACTTACTTAGGAGCTTAGGGAAAAGTAGTGGGATCTAGAGTTCTGTATAAAAGAATTCATACTTTTTTATTAATCAGTCTCAAGTTTTGAATAATTGGTGACAATTTGATGTGTCCTAGTTTGCATTTAAGTGTTTTAAGGGATCTTACACTTACTCAAGCCTCTTCATGTGTCTAGGAAGCTCTTGACATTAACACTGTCGATAGAGCTGGAGGAGAAGAGTCACAGAATCTTCAGGCTCCTCTGTTGACTACAAGTGATCCAGGTACATTTTTCTATTTTTTTGTGAGTGGCTCTTCTCTGCAATAAGGGAATTTGTAAAGACACACTGAAAAATTAATAATTAAGTCAATTTTTTGCATGGTAAATTTTTTTATATATTCTCTTTTTTTTATTTTTTGAGCAGACTGTCAAGCAAGAATACATGTGCTGGAAAAGGAATTGATGGAAGAGCTGAAGACCTTGAGGCATAAGCAAGTAATACATCCTAGCCTTCAGGAAGGTAAGCAGGTGATGTACATGCTGTTGCACCTGATTGATTATTATACTTAATTATACTGAGCTGATGATTTCCTACTGGTTGCAATACTGTATATGCCTAATCCATCTGGGATTTAGGTTTTCATTTTCACGCATTCTTGTTGCAAACTAGAAAATGTGCAGGTGGCAATAGATGGATCTTGAATTTCCAACAGGAGAGTTGGAGTCTGCATGTTATGTGACTCTTGCAGAAGTCGCTGAGTCTTCAGACTTCAGACAGTGCCTGTTTTGTACTGAGCTAAATCTGGTTAAGAGCTGATGGAGTTGATTTTACTCCTTCATTAAAATAGATATTTCCTGATAGTAGAGGAGCTAGAGATCCAGCAACAGTTAACTAAGACTGCATTTGCTATATTTGAGTCCATATTTCTTTGAATCCTTTTAGATCCAGGTTCACTAGCCACACAGAAGGGGCAAGCAAGGTACTTGTATTTTGTGATCTTTTATTTATATACAATATTATCCTGAGGTAGATGGGAGAAAGTCAAAGATCCACACAGCAGAACTTCATCTTCTTTCTACTGATGATGTTGAAGGACTTCAACAATATTAGTCGTGAGACCAATGACATTAATATAGTCATCAGAGCAGGTGATGAAATTATTGATTCTGATGGAAGTGTTGTACCTCATGCTCCTGAGGCTCTGACCCTGAATTTTTCAAACATGTAACTGTAATACTGTAGGGACTGAGATTCCAAATACTGATACTCTGATATGAGCTGTTCTGACTCCTCAAAGACCTTCTGTGGTGAAGAATGCTGGATTATCTTGAGTGGTTTATGTATGAGGTATGACGACTACTAACCTGTCATTTTTTGCAATCATTTAAAGGAATGTCTTCACCTCTTGTTAGTGTGGAGCTGACATTTCTGTCTTTAAACTTTGTAAAATGGTCATAAGAAGGGGATGCCAGATGTGGTGGGAATAAAACAAGATAACCCATCTCTAGCCAAGTTGTACCTCGGTGATACAGCATCAGTGTTGGTAGTAGTATCGTGAAAATGGAATTTTCCCTTGCCGTGATTCCAGAAATAGGCATCCCTGTTTTCTAAGGACCTCACTGGCCAACCTCCCCTCACAGGTCCCTGTGTGTTGTCATGCATTATGTTACCACCATGTTTTTAAAACCCTTCTGTGGTCAGCTGCTGGGAGTGCTAGATACAGCACTAAACAAATGTTACAGTAACGTTAAACCTTCTTGTGGACCTCTTAGATGTTATCTAAGAAAAATACCATAAAATTATAGTATGTTGGCAACGGTGTGATGTGTTGGCAACTACAGAACTAGCGAGGGCTGTTTTACTCATGAGATGATCCTGCAACTGAGAATGTGTACAACCTACATGCTTTTCCTCCAGCTTCTGGAGCGGTGTGAAGTGTGTAGTTGAGAAGCTTAAGATTCTTTTTGAGATTCACTGATGAAAAGTTGGAGCTGTACCTGAATCCCACAATTACTGTTGATTTTTGAACTTTAAAACATGGTGATTGAGGCTGTTTGCATCTTGGAAACACCAGAGCTCCAGGAAGATGCTTCATTAAGAAGGGAATCCAACTTAAGTGTGTTAGAAGGAAAGCTTCTGCTGGAGTACTGCAATTCTATGGGATGCCTCTTCTATCTGAGCTAGTTTGAATCCCATATTATATTCCTGAAAATTGAAGGCACTGTTGCCATGTGTCATATTTCAGATTTGTCAACTGCCACTGATGGAAAAGAGAAAGTTCTTAAGGCTCTTCATTTGCTACTATTTGACTACAGCAACTGAAATTTAGCAATATGATGGAGATGATAGAAATAATAAAGGTCACCTCTCGTGTATGGGGATGTCTGTAGTGACATAATACTTAACTGTTACCATCTGTTCTCTTCTGGCTACCTGCATGCATTTCGTGTTGCTCTTGGAATCATCCTCTTGTTTTTTGTCTGGGTGATCCTAAACTGAAATAATAGATATTTTGCATGAGTGATGTTCTTTTTTTTTTTTTTTGAGTATTAAACAAAGATAGGCTTGTTTTTGGAGGTGACAGAATGGAGTGTCAAGAAAAATAGATTGTGTACTCTTTCCATCTTACTTGAAATAGAGTTTGAAAAGAAATGGATGGCATCTTGACATTTGGCAGTTGACATGTTTTTATACAAAATGCCAGATTGACTTGCTTGCTTCTCATTTTCCCTATGTAGATATGAAAATTATATCTCACTGAACTGCCTTTGATAACAGTATCTGTTTAAACAACCATGTTTGAGGTTTGTTCCATGTTGATTGTTTCCAGGCTGCCAGTAATCTGGTCACTGTGTTACCACTTATTAACATAAATGTGTACCACCAACACTGAGTTATCTATGCAAATACTGCTTTATGTTTTTTGAGCCTTATCAAGTCATACATGTTCAGTTTTAAAACTCACACATGTAATGTATTAACTTTAGACATGTTGGCAACAGCAGCAACATTTGTAGGTTTCTATAGCTAAAATCCAAAATAGATGTTCTCAACTCCCAACTGTGAGCTGAATTTGATTGACAGCAGTAATTTCTGGAATTCAGTGTGACAATATTTTCTGGTGCAAAGTGAAATTTCCTAGCTTCTGCTTTTCTGAGCATTTTTGTGTCTGTATTTGTTTCGTCATGGATAAAGATAGCTTTTGTGACCAAGTAAATCTTTCAGTTTGAGTATTCGGGGGCAGTTAATGAAGGAATATGTTTTAAGCAGTTAAGTATTTATGGGGCCATCAGCAACATGGATTGTTTAATTTCTTTATAGCCATTTCCCCCCTGCTTCAGGGGGAAAAAAAAGTGTTTTATTGCAAAGTGCCAAGTTCAGGGAAAAAAATAACCTACTGAGACTGGGATCATTTGATGAACTAAGTTCTGAGATCAGTCTAAATACAAGTTTGTATCATAACAAACACACGCATTCTTCAGAGCTAAAATGTGCTTTGCTCTTCTCTCTTGCTGCTGGTTGAAACTGATGTGTGTGTGGTGTATGTTCTTGCACAAGATTTGCTTTCAGTATAGAAGGGGATGTAAGTACCACTGGCAGGATTGATAATTTAAGTAGTAATATGAAATGTCAGTCAACTGAGTTGGGTTCAGGCAGTAACTGTAGTCTTCAAGGATATAGACAGTGCTGACTTATTCAGAAAAACAAGCAAAATCTTTTATTGTGAGATTTATTACAATACTACCACCATGGTTAATAAATTTCTGTGAAAACTTAGGTAGTAATTAAGAAAACTATGAAAAGTAATTCAGTCTTTTTTTCCTCAATTTCCCATTACATAAAATGCTCTTTAATTCATACCTACTGTAAATCCAGTATAAATAACAGTTACAGATGCTAATGCTGTTTTTCAAGTCTCATAAAATGGTGGGTGAATGCTAGAAAAGCCTGTGTATTACTTAGTGGTTTGTCTTTTAGTAAATAGCTTGACTTTCTTGTAGTGGGATTGAAGTTGAATTCTGTGGACCCAACAATGAGCATCGACTTGAAATATTTGGGTGTGCAGCTTCCTCTTTCCTACTCAAATTACTCTTTGTGGAGCTATCCAGGAACCAATCCCAATTCTCCAGGTGGGTAGAATATGAATTTGATGAAATCCCAAGTATTACCTTTTTATTATCAATGATGAGAAGGAGAGAATGGCCATTTAGTTCAGCTTAATATCTTAAAGAGATTAAAGTGATATTAAAAGGGCAAAATACAAGAACTTCCTTGAATCATTATGTGGTTACTGGCCAAGGAGTCCTGAGTAATTGTGGCTGGATTGTCTTTAACCTTCCTGTTTTGTGATGGCTGTGATACCTAGTTTATTTTATACTGACCTCTCAAATTGCTCAGAGAAAGCCTAAGTGATCTAAATTTGTCTAATGTTGCTCACATGCAAAACAAAAAAAAGGTTGTCTTTTACAGAGCTGAGTATTAGAATTTTCCAGAAGAGACTGAGATACCACTTGGGAGCTACCCTGTAACCTCTTAATAATTATTTATTACAAAAGTGCTGACTGATTGTGCTTTTTAAAACTTATTTGGTATCCAAACAAATGCATTTCTCATTATACTGTGACTGTGATTCTGATACTGTTGGTAGATACTGTTTTTAGTGATGAACTGGTTGGATGAAGTATAGCTTAGCTTATATGCTTATCTTTCTTCTACTTAACTTTTTCTCCCACTGTAGTATTCTGATTACTGTATCTTTCTTAATCTGCTGCTTTTGGGAGCTGATAGAGGCAGACATTGAATCTCAGTTTTGTTTACACTGCAAGAGAGGCAGATTCAGTTCAGAAGACCTCTGTCAGCTTGGTGTTAAATGCAGTTATTTCTAGCTTAGTAATACCTGAAATGGCCACACAGATCCCTGTTTGTATTTTTATATTCTATCTTAGCTCTCAAAGCTGATGGATAACTTGTTAGGGATGTCACTATTTGCCCATTGTAGTTATTTACTGTCCCTGCCCCTAATTGATATTCATCTGAATTTAACAGAACACCAAACATTAAATGAAGTTTATACAGGTCTCATAAAAGTCATTGGCTCAATGCAGGGGAGAGAATCAAATTACTTCTCTTGCTGAGTGAGGCTGTAGAGTCAGATTGAAACCTGCTTGTTCCATTTTAGCCTACTAATTACTTGATTGACCCACTAGACTTTTGGAATCAGCTGCTTGCACCATTGTTAAGGAGACTAAAACTGAAAATACAGGGGAAGACACCTTTTGTTTGGGATAGCAGATGCATGACCATACAGCAGAACTCTACAGGAAGCTTGTATTTGTTAGTATTCTGTTAATTAAAAAAAAAAAAAAGTAAAAATAAAAAGTAAAAATCAAGTTACTTCAAACTTTTTGATTTTCTGCTGTTCATCTATCCCTGAAAAGGATAAAGCAATAGAATCAAGCTTGGTTCATAAATTGAGGCTAACTTTCTTCTTTTCCAGATACTGGCTTTCCTTTTGTTTCCAGGACAGGAAAAACAAATGATTTCACAAAAATCAAAGGCTGGCGAGGGAAGCTTCATGGCGCTTCTAGAAATGAAGGTAAAAAAAAAAGTAAACCAAGAGAAATCAGTGTACATATTTCCAATACGTGACCTTTTTCTTGGCCGTCCATATGTTTTACCCTTTGGTATTTTGTGTGTCTTGATAAGAATTTTCTTTTTTATATATATAAACTGTTACGATTAAAGAATTTTTTTAGTACTGGTTTCATAGTCAGAATGGAAGTTTATGAGGTAAGAGAGAAATGTGCTCTGAGTAAGATAAAAATACATCTCTTCTATACAGAAGGCTTGAGTGAAGATCAAAGCTGTAATAGTTTTGGTTTTGTTTGTCAGTTTTGAGTTTACACAGAAGTACGGTAATTCCGGAATTATGTTGCCTCAGGGACCCTGATGAACTAGAGTAATTTTTGTTTATATTGATGTATTTTTAACTCCAGATAGAGCAGGTATTCCTGACATATTTGATTACTTCACCATACCTCAAGGAGGAATGGATCATTGGCAATTTGCCAATTTTTTACTTTATATTTAGGTTAAATATTTATATTGTATCTTCTGTACTTTTATGGGATATTCCAGATGTGTTGTGGTGTACCAGGTAGTTCAGGTGTTTAGGACAAGCAAAGTAAGAATAGAAACACAGAAGCCCTGCCTATTGAAGGCTTGTTTTTGTGAGTGAATGCTGTGTGGCGTCTGGCTGAGATGGAGCTCATTTCCCCATAGCAGCCCTCACAGTGCTGTGCTCTGCATTGGTAGCTGGAAAGGTGTTGGATAACACACCAGTGTTTTGGCTGCTGCTGAGCAGTGCTGGCACAGCACCAAGGCTGCCTCTCCAACATTCCCCCCCTCAGCAGAAGGCTGGTGGGTGGGCACGATCTTGGGAGGGGACATAGAACAGCTGACACAAACTGATCAAAGGGATATGCCATGCTGTATATCTACTCAACAATAAAAGCTTAAGAGAAAGGAGAAAGAGTGGGGGCATTTGTTATTTACGATGTTTGTCTTCTGGAGTAACTGATGCTTCTACTGAAGCCCTGTTTCCCAGGAAGTGCCTGGACATCACCTGCTGATGGGAGGTAGAGAATAAATCTTGTGTTTTCCTTTGCTTCCACACATGGCTTTGCTTTATTAAATTGCTTTTATCTTGACCCATGAGGTTTTTTGCAGTTTACTTTCAGTCCCTCACTCTGCTGAGAAGGAGAGTGATGGAGTGGCTTGGTGGGCACCTGGAGTCCAGCCAAGGTCAACCCACAACAAATACACTTGTGAGATGTCCACAAGAACAGTTGTTCAGGCCGCTGGTTGTGTTTCAAAGTGGGTTATATTTGGTGTACCTACATTTTTTTAAGAGACGTATTTACCTATTCTATAGTGTTTAATTATTATAACATTAGTCAGTGTGTTTTTTCAGGGGTTAAAGTACTCTTTATTTATTTAGGTGGCAGTTCGGAAGGTTCATTGAAGAATCGCTCAGCGTTCTGTAGTGACAAGCTGGATGAGTACCTGGAAAATGAAGGGAAATTGATGGAAACAAGTATGGGGTTCTCTTCTAACACTCCCACTTCTCCTGTGGTGTATCAGCTTCCCACTAAGAGCACTAGCTATGTGCGAACACTCGACAGTGTTTTAAAGAAGCAGTCCACTGTAATTCCATCATCTTTCACGTTCAAGCCTGTTCCTCCATCATCTACCTCTAGGAAGACAAAGACTCAAACCAGACAGACATCTATGAACAGTAGAGTAAAGTCATCTTACAAACCTATTCTGCCTTCACCTTTTCCTGCAAAGCAGAAACAGAACTCATCAGTGTCAGGGGAAAAGGCTTCTAAGTCTGCTAGCAGTTTGAGTAACCAGGGAGATGGTTTTGTGCTGCCAGCTGTGGATGAAAATACATTTCCAAAACAGATTAGTTTGCGTCAAACGCCACAACATCAACAAGCAGCTCGTCCACCAGGTTTGTCTAAATCTCAAGTGAAGTTAATGGACTTGGAAGACTGTGCTCTCTGGGATGGGAAACCACGCACCTATATTACGGAAGAGCGAGCAGATATCTCTCTGGCAACCCTGCTTACAGCTCAGGTAGATCTGTAATTGTTTCTTTTGTTTCTGTATTGTTACTTTTTTTAATCTGCCCATTTACTGATGTTGCATAGACATGCAGAAAAATAAGACTGAAGCTGCTAAGGAACATGACAGAGCATGAGGTTACTTTGTAGTGTAGTCTTTGCAGTGAAAGTGGAGGAGTGCTGACTTAGCAGTATGTGAAAATACTAATTGTGATAATAGCATGGTGATAAAAATGATGAATAATTTGAGTTCTCTAAAATTTTCACCATTAAAAATTCTGTTAATACAATTGTTGTTCAGTAACTGCATTTGCTTGCTCTTTGTCACTTTTATTTTTTCAGTTGAGCTAACTGCAAGACAATCATGGTCATGTAACTTGGTTCTCACATAATAACTTCTTTTGCTTTTTCCCCATCTTACTTATTACCAAGATGGTTTTGCTGTTTCAGATTGACTCTCAGAAGACTTCAAATGCAAACACTCCTCTGTTTTTTTGGGTTTTTTTAGGTATAGATGACAAATTTTTGTATGTAAATAATGTAGTTGGAAGGGTTAGTCTAAATGAACTTTGAATAGCATTTTGCATATGCTTGATTTAATTTTAGTAAAATATTCTTCTTACTAAAATTGGAGGTTTATGTTTCTTTAAAACTTTTTTTTAGGCATCTCTTAAAAGCAAACCTATCCACAAAATAATAAGACGACGAGCACCTCCTTGCAATAATGATTTCTGTCGCCTGGGTTGTGTATGTGCCAGTCTAGCGCTGGAGAAACGTCAGCCTACCCACTGCCGCAGGCCAGACTGTATGTTTGGTTGTACTTGCTTGAAGAGAAGAGTGTTGCTGGTGAAGGGAGGATCAAAACATAAGAAAATGATGAAAAAGGCTGTTCGTGGAAATCTTGTGCTGTATGGAACACAAGGACAACAGCAAGAGGATGAAGATGTGGAAGAAGAGGGTGATGGGGAAGAAGAAGAGCTGAAGCAGAAAGATAAGAAGAAGAGAAAAAGAGTGGAATACAGTGAGTATTTGTGGGCAATATATATATGCTTTTATATAACTAACTAGCAGGAAATAACACCTTTTCCCTTTTTTTTTTTAAATTCTTACTTACCTGGTCAGGATTTTGGGCACTACCTAGTTGTTTATTGCAATCAAATAGCTGGAGTTTCTTTTTGGTAATTTAAACTCTTGCTCAAATCTCTGAATGTATCTAAAGACTATGGATATGAGATAATTACTGCTATCACTGTTGGCAGTATTCACTGTGATAATGCTGTTATCTTTCGCTGTTACCAGGTGAGTGTCTAGAGCTGTATTTTCAGTTACCATATATAGCTACATAGTTCATTGGCTTCAGTGAAAATACAATGATTTATGGTAGTTTCAGACCTGGCCTAAGGTATGCTCAGGAAACCAAATTGGTAGAAATTGTCTACGAATTTACGTTTTCATTTTCTTGCTAGTATTACCTTTAACAATAACTAAAAGTGAGCATAGTGTTTTCTGGTGTTCTACCAGAATAAATTAATTCTTCCAAAGAGCTGTGGTATACAAGTCTAGGGTTTTTTTGGTGTTTTGTAATTTTTCAGTACACAGCATCACTAATTTTCAGTGCTTTTGTGTATCTGCTATCACAGTACAAGTGAGCAATGGTTAGCGTAGAATCATTTGATTATCATTTGCTCTTTCTTGGGACAATTCCCTGTCACTTTTGGCTATAATTTGAGACAAAGAAAACAACCAGTAGTATGTCCGGCAGTATGAACTAGTGATTGCTGCATGGCTAGATCTCAAGCTCAGACAAAAAATTCTGTTACTGCAGTTTTAGATGGAGGTTCATTTGTAAGTTATATTTGGTTTTATTCTTTTTTTCAGCTATCTGTGACTCAGAGCCAGAACAACCTGTTAGGAATTGTCCATTGTGGGTGAAGGTAGAAGGTGAAATAGATCCAGAGCCCATTTACGTCCCAACACCATCTGTTGTTGAACCGGTTAAATCTACGGTACTGCCCAACCCAGAGGTCTTGCTTTCTAGTAAGAACAGATCTTCCAGTGGAATAAAACCAGGCAGAGTGTATACTCCTAAACCCAATCCAGTGGTAAGAGAGGAAGAGATGCATGTTTTTCTTTGTATTGAAAATTAAAACAAAATACTGTCAAAAGCTTCTGTGCTAGGCAATTTTAGAGAAATTTGAGGTGAAAGCCTAGGATTGACTGCCCATAAGTATGTTGATAAGCAAGAATTAATTGATTGTATATAAATCTTTAACTATGTCCAATTCCGTTGAGAATTTGCTGTAGCAATACACAGATGGTGAAAGGTGATTATGATTCACTTACAGCCTCATTTAAAAATGCAGTAATATGTGGTAGTTTTGTCAAAATGACTGCTAGTCCTGTAATGTGTATGTAAGTTATTGTCTACATAATGTAACCTATCTAAGTAATGAATTACTTGCAAAAAAAGTTGGGATACAGACACACAGTGTTCAGTGAAGTTCTGGGTATTTTTTCTGTTCTTTCTTGTGGTTTCACTGCCGATGTTGGAAGAATCTGTCTTTGCCTCTCCCCTCACCTTAGTATCTAACAAAAGAAACAACAGCAGTAGAGTTGAGTATAGTTATATCTGAAGGACAAAGATACCAGAGTTGCTGTATAATGTATACCAGATAATGTTACAAATACATGACGTGATTTCTTTCCCCACTTAGAAGAATATCTGAATGGGTTTGAGTTTTTTGGGGTAGTGGTGGTAGACTGGGCTATGTGATATTAAGAGGGCAGATTTAGGTTTAAATGCTAGACTTTTCTAGCAAAGCTGTTTTTTGGATCTCATGTGCATCTAGAATGGAGAGGTGTGGGGTTGTTTGTTTTGGGTTTTTTTAGATTCGAGAGGAGGACAAGGATCCTGTCTACGTGTACTTTGAAAGTTTGATGACTTGTGCAAGGGTGCGAGTATATGAATACAAAAGAGAGGAGAAAAAGCAGCAAAAAGACAAAAGTGATTCACAGAGTTGTAGTATAAAGGTAAGAAGTCACACTGTAACTAGCATGTATCGTAAAACAGGCAAAAATATTGAAAATCTTGAAGTAATTATTTCCCCAGAAATTCCTTCATGACACAAGGGCTGGACTTGCATTTGGTGGTGGTGGGGCTGTGGAGCCTGGAGCCTAAATCATATACCAGTGCTGGTAAACTTACCCTGTTACTGTGACATACATTGTCATGTCTGAGGAAATTCCTGGCTGCCACGTGCACTATCATGTAAGGCTTAAATGTTCATTGTTAAAAGAGCTGTTCTAAGACGAAAACTATGATGTTGTCAAACACAGCATATGTTTTATGATTCGGGGTGAATTAGTTGATTTTGTGATGTGACTTTTAGTGTGAAAGTGAGATATCTAGGATGAATATTTTTCTTGCATTTCCTTCCTCCAGCAGGAGCATGAACCAGAGTTTCAGTCTCCTGAGAAGGCAACCTGTGAGGTAGACAAAGACACTAATAAACCAAGAGGTAAGACCTGAGTCTTGAGTGTGATTTGACCTCTTTGTAAGTTACATGTTTTTGTGGGATTTTTAAGAAAAGTTGCAGCTATTGATTAAAAAGTCCATTTGCTGGGGGAGATATTACACTTGTCAATAAAAATCTAATGATGTGCTTACAGTTTTCTGTTTTCTTAAGCAACTGTGTATGTGTGGATCACATGGAGATATGAACTTTAAAATGAGACATATACTAGAGGCATTGTGCCATGCACTAATGAAATATAACTACCTTTTTGAGCTGATTTTTTTTCACTGTTTAATGTATACAACAACACACTCTACATTTAAGCATGGGAATGGAAAAATAATACAACTAGTTGAAATTGCTGGTGCATTGGTAGGTGAAATTAAAATGGCCAGGACACAGGGCTCAACATCCTTACAGTTTTGCAACAAGGGACGGTTTATCTCTAATGACAACAAAATATCATGCTTGTGTTTACACACCTTCTGCAAAAGACAGTTCTGCTAGCATCATGTTTGCCCCTCGTGCTATTATAGGACAGTGGTCCTTTTCTGACTCCAAGAGAAAAGTGCCATCTCTTGAATAACCAGTGATGCCCTCTACTGTATGTTGGTGGTGTTTGTATTGAAACAACCCAGCTTTGTTTAGCTTGTGATGCAATGGGATACAACCTGACGTGGTATGGCTGCAGGGAATGAACCGTGAGAAATAGTTACATTAGTTTTGCTGTGAGTTTTTGCTTGCTTGTGGAGCTCTGCAAGGGGAGGTGATGCTTTGAACAGTTCTTTTACTTGTTGCCCTGCAGATGAGCTGAGGCAAGGGTGGAGGTGTGGGCAGAATGAAACTGTTTGACTATCCAGGTGATTAAAATATCATAGTATTGCAGAAACCTATTTCAATTCTTTCTCAGAGAAAAGCTGGTGTTCTTCCCGTAGTGAGGGGGACTCTTTCTCCACCTCCTATGTTCATCACACCACTCAAGGTGAACCAACCAAACTTATTGAGATTATCTCTGACTGCAACTTGGAGGAAGATCACAATAAGATCTTGACCATCTTATCGCAGCATATCAACAGTAACGTGCCACAGTGCCTCAAAGTGGGTAGCTTCTTTATTGAATTGGCTTCGGAACACAAGGCCCAGGATGAGAACCACCCTCCTGTCTGCTCCTCCAGAGTGAAAATTTCAGTGCCGTCCTACCAGGACAAGGATGAGAAGCCTGAGATACCTGTCCTGGAGACTCCTGATAGTGCAGTGTCATCATGCAATAACTCAGAAAATGTAAAGGTCATGCGGGCAGACCCAATGGACAAACTGCGGGAGAAGTTGCATTGGGGCAAAGGCTTGCCTTTTTATGCAGGGGTTTCTCCTGCAGGAAAACTGGTTGTCTACAAATGCAAAGCTAATATGAGCCCCTCAGGCTTGATTCAGGTGGGTCCCTCTGCCTTTACTGTGGACATTAGATGCAGTTTCGTCCAGTATCCCAGAACTCTGTGAAGGGGAGAACACTCTTTTATTTGTCTGCCTGGTCTTTTGCCTGTCCAGACAAGAATTCTTAGTATCTGATGGCATTCTTCCCTCTCCATAAGCTTGTCCCTTGAGAAATCTGATTGGAATTCTGATGGTTTAGCTTGTCTTTTTGGCTGTTTGGGTCTCGCTGACCCAAGTACGGAATCTCTCAAGATTTTTTTGGTGCTTTGAAAACCCCCTGAAGATGCATTTGACAGATAATCCTTCTAAATGAATGACTGTTAGAGTCCACAAGAAGAACATTTTCTGAGGAAGTATACACTGGGACAAAACTTGAAAATGAAAATGTAAACATTAAATTGCTTTTTGCTACAGCTTACTGTTAATCTTCACTAATAACTTGCATCCTCTTTGTAGAATAGATGTGGGTCATCAAGAGAACTCATAATCCTAAATTCAAAGTGGATCTTTCCCTGCCGTTCTCTGTTGCTGACTTGGTGTTAAAAATTGGTGGTAGGAACTGTAGGGCTAGGATGAAGACCTTTTCCTTGATAGGTATTTATGGTTATAGTAAAATCACTTTCAGGGAAGGCATATGAATTAGAAAATGAGAGTAAAACATTTTCATGACACTTTGCAGATACAGCACTCTCAGAAAGAAAAGCGAGCAGAGAGAGAAAATTGAGGAGGAGATTTCTTATCTTTTATAAAAGTTGATCAGCAGAAAGAGTCTAGACCTTATTTAGGTCTAGTGTGGCAAATATATTTGGCTTTTAGAAGGTATTATTGAACAACCTGAAAGTAAAATGCAACACTAAAACTTCCTGTTGTCCAGTACACATAAAGCCTGACATTCAGAAAGATGTTCTGTTTTTCTCTTGTGCAGTCAGTTACCACTACAACTTTGAAGTTAGTCAACTCATCATACTTAAATTACAGTATCAAATGACAGTACGGATAAGAAAAAAGCTGATAAAGCTTTTACAAGCTCTTCAGAGTTTTGTCTCAATGTATATATCATCAGTATTCTTCTTTTGTGATGGTAGGACTTAATTAGGTTTGAGAATTTTATCCAAAATTGTCCTTGAATTTGGGAACCCATTTTTATTCAGGACTATATCATAAGTAAGGGACAGGAAAAAGAGATGCTTCACTCTTATCTAATTTCAGTGATTTCACATGTTCCTTGGACTCTGTGGGTTTATGCGAGAGTCTGAGCAGCATTTAAAATCTGTATTACAAAGATATAACGAGAGTTGTTTGACGTTTTCCCGGACAATAAGGAAATGAGGAATTCCCATTCTGAATTGCAGTGTTTTTTTGAAAAGACATTTAGAAGTCCCATGGAGTGAAACGCCTCTCCAGAAGTGGTGAATTAGCGTTCTTTTCACAAAATTTCCCTTTTCCACTTTTTTCAGGTTAATGATAAAAGGTATCCTCAGGCCAAACTGCTTTTGGGACAGATGGGGGCATTGCATCCTGCCAATCGGCTAGCAGCTTATATCACAGGCAGGCTGCAGCCCACAGTACTTCATATCGCAGCCCTCAGTACTGTGATCTCCAAGGTAGCATCCAGTGCTAAAACACCTGCTTCTGGGACAACATCAGTCCAGGGCCCCACAACATCAACTCCTAAAACTACATCTTCCACCAGCACTACTTCAACCCCCACTGTGACGACTCTGAAAACCCATGTCCCAGCACAGAGACAGATAGGTAGGTTGGAACTTATTACTGTGTTTTAAATTGCGTGAAGCTGAAGTACCGAGTGAGTGTACAGCATTAATGTTGATTTCTATGCAACAGTGCATGCTGCCTTTGGCTGCATTGCCTACCTAAACTACCTCTGCAATAAATAACCTCTTTAAAGCAGAAAGTTTGATTTTTGACTTCAGAGTAAGATTACAGATGTTGACTATTAGTTGTTTTATTATTACTACTAGAGCATATTTTTAAGAGACAAAAAAGAGTGGATGGAGACATGCTAAATGTTAACTTGGATTTTTGTTTGGGGAGTTTTGTTACTATCATTTTTATTTGTGTTTCATCAAACACAGTACTTTAAAATAAGTAAAGTAACGCTCTAATACGTGGTTCTTCACTGTTAGATTTTCTGCTCATGTTGCATTCGTAATTCTCGCGAGCACCAAAGATATGTGAAGCAGCAGTGAAAGACAAGATGGTCCAAATCTGGATTAGCAAAACAACAAGTGTGCAGCCAATAACCACGCCAGCCTCTAATCTCATTGGATTTCACAAGCTAAACAGGGTTGGATTTAGTCAGCACCTTGAGTTTTGGGGGGGAAAAAAAAAGAGCATTGGAAGATGCATGATGTACTTGTATCTGAGCTGATACTGAAATGGTTACCCCAGGATGGCAAGAGAGGAAGTTGCCCAACTTTCTCAAAAAAATTTAATGCCTGTCTACACATTCTCACACTTTAAATGAAGATCTGAAGAAGGTTTGCAAGAGAAAAGGATGTTACCTGTGTCCTGGCAAAACTGTAATTTCTAATTGATTATTTTGTTTCTTTCTGCCTAAATTTTCATTGCATCAATGGTTGTGTTGTTTTTCTTGTCCTATAATAAAACTTGTTGTTTTCTGTATTTATGCAATTTGAAAGAGCTGACTACATTTCATTGATGGGTGAAGTCATTGCTGCATATATGATTTAAGTGTTTTGGCATAGTCAGGGTTAAAAATGCTATATACATAAATAACTACAATATTAAAGTTGGGCTTGCTGCATAATCTGTGTGCTGTTGTACTCATCTGTAGACGTCTAGTGATGTAGATGCAGTGATCTGCTCCCTTGGAGAGCAAGGGATGAGATAAAGGATCTTCCCACCATTGATTACTTTCCACTATTAGATGTGTTCCATCAAGTCCTCAGTTGCATGAATATCACTGCAATTAGAAGGGAACATGGCAAACTCTATCACCCTCCTGTCCCTTTCCCCTGTGCCTGTGTAAGATGAATACAGTAGAAGGGGGATGAAAATCAAGAAGCAGTAAAAAGAGGAAGATCACACAAGCTGTTACTGGAAGAATTTGAGGTTTAGAAAACATTTCAAGGTCATTATTTCACTTAGGTGTTTGTTTTCCTTTACTGTAGTTAGAATTGTCCATAGTTTCAAAATGAAGAACTACCCTTCAAGACCTGATTCTTTTGCGTGTCCAGGAAGAAATGCAGTAAAAAGCTACAGAAGTGGAATAAGGCAGACATATTTCCAACATGTAAGGCATAATGGTTTCAGTTTAATTACAAGGTACAAAGAAAATGGAGGCTCAAATTCATGCTGAAATTACAATTGTAGCACCTCGTGAAAGTCAGAGAGGAAATCTATTAAAATTTTGACCTGCGAGTTTTTATTTGCAGCTGCCCGACCCTCCCCTGGTGGTGTGTTTGCCCAGTTTGTGATAAACAAAGCTGGAACTCTACAGCAGAAGATTCCTGGAGCGAGCACACGCCAGCCTGCGTCAAGGCCACAGTTGCTCAGTATCAAGCCTACACCGATCACAGTTGTTGCTCCTGTTGTTCCTTCAACACCGTCTCCAGCTCAATGCATAGTCTCTCCTGGGGTCACTACAGCCACCACCACTTCTCCAGTTACTGTGGAAAGTACCAGTGTAGCAGCATCTACTGTGACCACTCCTAGCCAGACAACAGCTAGTGAACCTGCCTGCTCTCCTGCAATTACAATCACAGCTGCTCCTGCAACTCCTGGAATCAACACCTGTACTACTGCCTCATCCACCACTTCTACTGCTACTGTAAACATAACAAAAACAACAGGGATTGTTGCAGCAGTAGCAACTACATCATTCCCTAAGACTGTAGTGACACCACCAACTATTACTTGTCCTGTTGTCACAACATCCACTTCTACGGTTGTACTAACAACAGCTGCAGCAGCTACACTAACTTCCTCTGCTGTTTCTGTTCCAATGATACTGTCAGGAGTTAATTCGAGTCCTCCACAGAATCCAAAAAGAGGTAATGCCTAGGTGCTTTGGGTTATTACTGCAAACGCTTCGTTTTTTAGTTCTGCCTCTTTCATAGCTGTAATACAGTCTGCAACTGGACTAAACTTAAATATGGATTCACTTGTCTCACCCCTCTTTCCAAAATAGGATAAGAAAAATAATCTCTTATTGTTTTTTTTGCATTCCAGCCTGAGCTGGTAGAGAAGGGAAAAAAATGTGTCTGATCAATGACTGGTATGAAGTGAGCTGAAAGCCTCACATTCATTGCTTGGCCCATAGAAATGTATAGCACAGTTATGACTGCTAGAAGTTGATGGTTGGCGTTGAGTCCAGGACGTAGGTATGGAATTACTCTCCTGTGTCATGATTGAGAAATGTTAGTGGAAGTACATGGGGAAAAAAAAACTGTTCTGACCTGGTTGGTTCTATGCATTCTGTGAATAAAAAGAAAAAAAAAACTGCTTTCAAACAAATTTAAAAGAGATCCAGTTGTTTCTAAAATATTAGGGGTTGTATTTATTAAGAATAATTCTGATTTGTAGGCTACTCTCTTAAACTGATTTTTGTACAACTTTTTAAATGTTTCAGAAGATGCTACTCCACAAGCTGCAAGTAAGACTCCCCCAAAGATAGCTCCTGGAACAGACAAACGTGTCGGACCTCGATTGTTGCTGATCCCAGTGCATCAGACACCTTCTGCTTTGCGACCGCTAAACAACACACAGATTGCGCAGAGACAGAGGATGGTCCTTCAGCCTCTCAGGAGCCCTGGTGCTGTAAACCTGTTCAGACACCCTAATGGGCAGATCATTCAGCTTGTTCCCCTGCAGCAGGTTCGAACTGCAGGTGCCCAGCCCAGTGTGCAGCCTGTGATGCTCCGCAATCCAGGTACAAAGTCCAGTGTTTCTTTCTTGACTGACTGGTGTGTTACTCGGAAATGTAGTTAAATTATGTAGTAATATGATGCTCTTTTCCCCTACTGGAAGTAATTGAACAGAGTTTGTTTCTACCTGAGTAGTTGAAGAACATAGTGTAATTATTCAGATGCAATACAACTTAAATACCATGTGTCTAAAATATAGGAAGTGCAGTTAATAGCTAAGTCATCAACATTTAGTAGTTGTGTGCAGCAAGTAAAAGGGTCTGTGTGTGCGTGTGGCAAAGGAGTCATGTCCATTGTTCTGTTACAACTTAAAAGAAACTGTTGATCTGATGATTCAAAAATAATTCTTGTTGGAGAGTCTCTTAAAAAGAATGAGCTGTTACCCATGTTACACTGAATGTGCTGCTCTGATTTTGTTAGGTTTCCAGGTTTGTTAGTGTGTTTACTCATATGAAATGTTAAACTTCAGTACAAAATTGCCAGGGTTTTTTCCTCCTTAAGAGTGTCAGAAAAAAATAAGTGTGATTTTCAGCTGTTTCTCTGGTACACAGTTGAAGGCAGGGTTTGAGGAGTTAGAAGTTGCAGGTATCTGAAAGAAAATAGGAAGAATGCCCGTTGGGCATGCTGTTGTACATATTTGTAAGTTATAAACAAAATGTACTTTAAATGCATGTTTACTTTACTATAGGACTTTTTCTTCTGTTCTCCCTTTATCAAAAAGCATCTTGAAGAGAGGGTGATAGAATGGTGTGGAAGGGAGAGGTGAGAGCAAGCACAGCAGATAAAACTGGGGAGAAGAGAAAATAATGCCGTACCTTAGTTGAGGTTTGAGCATGAGATGTAGCAAAGAATCAGTCAACAAGTTGATTTAATTCCTTTCTGTTTTGGGGCTTTTGCTGAAACTACTTGCCCATGATAGTATGTTTTATGGAGTATTGAAATGCTGCAGAAGAGTTCATTAAGGTGAAAAAGATTGTGGTTTAATTGTGTAATTTTGACACAGTTTTTCCATGTGGAAGTCTTTTTCTTGAGGGTGGGGGCGGAGATTTTAATTTAAATACTTTTTTTTTTTTTTTTTTTTTTTACAAAATCCCAATTTCCCTGTTTTGCAATAAATGGGAAAGTAAAATGCAGAGGACTTTCAATGCAGTGCCTTTTCTGATTAAAATGCTTAATGATAAAACTTAACAGTAAGTCTGTTAATTTTAGAGTGGCCACTTCATGTGTTTTACTGGGGTGCTCCTTAAAAAAATTCAAGTTTATATGTCTCTGCAGGACCAACTCTTTCACTGAGAACTTGTCCTGATTACACTGTGATCCTTGAGAGTGCTATCTGCTTCTAGTACAGCATCAAATATTAAAACTGAAAGAAAAAAGTTCATTTGAGAAAGTGTAAGTTGATGTTTTGTTTCCTTCACAGGATCTGTTGTAGGAATCCGGTTGCCTGCACCTTCTAAGCCTCCTGAGTCACCTGTGTCTCCCACTTCCTCTGTGTCTTCCACTTCTCATGCCACAAATTCAGCTGTACAAACTGCAGTACCTAAGTTATCCCCTCCATCTAACCCAGCCACTCAAACATCTTCTCTTCTTCCTTCAGTAACAAGTTTTGTGTCGCAGTCAGGCACTCTGACTCTGAGGATTTCTTCCTCTGCTGTTAGCAACATCACAAATCAAACAGCCTCTGAGTCTAAAGTAACCTGCAGCACAGGTGGTCTGCCAGCTACCACCGCTAATTTCATACCTTTACAGTCTGGTAGTTTTGCTTTACTTCAGCTCCCAGGACAGAAGACTGTGCCAAACTCCATTCTTCACCATTTTGCGTCTCTTCAGATGAAGAAGGAATACAGGAAAATATGCAAGAAGGAGGACTCAGGTGCTGCTCAGCAGAAGGAGAATGGGAAGGCTCCATGCTCAGATGACACAGAAGTTACAGAGCCTGAAGTCACAGTTTCGGATGGAAAACAAGAAGAAAATGAGTTGTCGATTAACCAGTTAAATACTGCTGAAGAGTCACCATCTGGCACAATCACACCTAGTAGTGATAGAAATTCCACTGCTTTAGAGATGGCAGAGAACTCAAAGGTACTAGAGAGTTCTTGTGGTGATAGCTTTTCTTCTCAGCATGATGTTTCTGCAGATGTTGTATCATCTGACCATTCGTACATCAGTGAGAAGCCAAATGATGAAGAAGAAAAAGGGCCTTCTGAGGAGAAAGAGGATTCTATCAGTACTGAAACTGCAGTGGAGGCTGTTTCAGCTAATTCTGAAACTGTTTGTGGATCATCAGATCAGACTTCAGTTGCTCCTCTGGATAATGCACATCCACAGAGTCTTGAAAATCGGGAGACCGCCCTCTTGAAGGACCATGGGAATGAACAAATAAATGCTGAACAGGAAGAGAAACCAATAAAAGAGCAAGAAGGAGATGGACAGGCACAGGCGAAGGAGGACAAGAAAGCAAGTTCTGGGCAGTCACAGAGTCAATCAGAGCAAGATACCCAGCTGGAGAATGACGACAAACAAAGAGGGACTGAACTGTCTCAGAACAAACAAGAATGTTGGGATGAGGCTGCACAGCCAGGTATGGAAAGGAAGGAGTACAAGGGCTCTACAAAAGCAGAAAGCATAGGAGAGAAAACAGGAAGTAAGTCTGAAATCAGTTCTGCAAAAGAGCAGGATAACGCTTCAGGAGGAGAACATACAGTCAATACTGTGGAAGACAGAGGAAACCTAGCTAGGCAGGAAGGCAGTAACAACAAAGAACAAAATGCTTTTGATTCTCCAGAAGAAATGAAAACAGGTCATGATATTGTAACACATGTCAACAGTTCTTGGAGCAAAATATCTAGCATTGTACCCCCTTTAGAAAATAGAAGTGAGGTGGGTAACAGAGCTGATACATCAGAAGAAAGTGACTTCACGACACCACCAGAACAGAGGGCACACGGAAAGTGTTACACGCCCACTATTGATATAACTGCTGATGATATGGAAGAGGATGAAGAGGAAGATGAGGAGGAGGAAGAAGAGGATGAAAAAACTGATGATTCTGCTGATGAGATGCTGGACGGTGCTTCTGACTTCCCAAGTGAAGAGGAAATAGATGTTGAAAAAGTGGTAAGCATTTAACTATTTATGAAGGGATTTTTTTTTTTTAATTGACCAACTAACATGTCATAACCCATGGATTTGAAAGAGTATGATGTTTGTGTTTTGGACTTCAGTTTCTTTAGAAAGTCTAAATCGGGATTCCAGGTGGGAATGTCTTATTTCTTCTTAGTTGCATGCTTTTTTGTAGGTGGCCTTTTAGAAATTGTCCGTTTTTCAGATAACAGGAGTTATATTGAGCAATCTGTAATAGAACTGTTGCAGATTGTCTTCCTCCAGTATTTACTCAAGTAACTTGGTTCCTTGTAATACAATTTATGATCCCAAAATGTAGCAGGTAATCTAGTATTTGTTATTTTAAGCTGCTTCCTTCTACTTAGTTTTTTATGCCTTAGTTAACATCTATTTCTGGAAGGAATGTTTGAATCCCTCCTTAAATTCCTTTTGAAATTTAGTAATACATTTAAATAGTATATGAAAGCTGTCATTCCCTGTGATAGAAAAAAATTACTCCAAAAGTCAGAGAATAAGGGTAAAGCTTTGTGATTAGTGTAGTTAGGATACGTTTACGTTTTAATGCTCATAGAATTTCCATCAAATTTAACCAAAAAAATTAAAACAAAGCAATCCAATGGTAACTCCTTAATATGTTTTTTTATATATCACTGTATGACTTAAACAGTGCATTGTTACTTAAAATTTATGAAGTTGTGGTTTTGTAAGTCAGTCAAATGGGCATAAGAAATGAGATAGCCTTGGGATGAGATACAAATGGAGGGAGAAAGGTTAAACTGTAAGAGAACTGAAGAACAGAAAAAGAGGACAGATTATGTTAGTTTCTTCAGGAATTTGAAAGTATAGAATTCTTTTAGCCCTTTTGTGTTAATGTAGTCCTCTTGCAGTTGAAAATCTAATTAGAGTTCTTTGTCTTCTAACCACACAGCTGGTACAAACAGGTCCAGAAGATTCCTAAAACACCTGGGCAATAACTTGGTACGGGTACTACAGGAGCCAGCTGGGAAAGGTGCCCTCCTCCCTTGATCTGTTACTCTTGAGTGAAATGGCAATTGGTGGCCATCTTGGAACCCTGAAACAATCAAGTTTAAAATCTTTCATGACAGGAGGAAAAGTGCCAGCAAAACTTCAACCCTGGATATGAGGAGAGCAGACTTCAGGCTGCTCAGGCAACAAGTTAGTAAGGTCCCCAAGGAAAATGCTGTTGAAGGTGCTGGGGTTCATAAGTGCTGGTCACTTTTTAAGTACCACCTCCTAAGAGCACAGGATCAGGCAATTCCAAAATCTAAAGTCAGAGAGGCAATGCAGAAGTTCAGCTTGGTTAAGCAGGGATCTTCTGGAGCTAAGGTGAAAAAAGAAAGTGTGTGGCCAGGGGAGGCAAGGTCAGGTGACATGGGAAGACTACAGTGGTGTTGCTCACCCCTGCAGGGAGAAAATCTTTGCAGCCAAAGATCAATTGGAGTGGAAGCTGGGCAGCACCATGGGGGACAATAAAATGAGTTTTTTAAATATGTTAATGGCAGAATGCAGACCATAAATAACATCGACCCATTACAGGATGAGGATGGTCACCTCACAAACAGGGATATAGATAAGGCAGAGGTGTTTGATGTTTTCTTTGCCTCTGTCTACAACACTAATGATGAGCCCCAGAACCCTGAACTGGGGGACTGTGACTGCAAGAAGGTTATACTCCCTGCCAACCTTGAACTTGTGCAGGATTTGCTGCTCCAGCTGGATCCCTATAAGTCTATGGGGTCTGATGGGATTCATTTGAGGGTACTCAGAGAGCTGGCTGATGTCATCACAAGACCTCTCTCAATGATTTTTTGAATGGTCTTCGGAATATAGAGAGGTCCCAGTCAACTGGAAGCTGGTAAATGTTGTCTCAGTTTTTAAGAAGGGCAGGAGGAGTGACTCTGGTTACTACAGACCTGTCAGTATCACTTCAGTGACTGGTAAAGTTATGGAGAAGATTATTTTGGGAATTATTGAAAAACGCATAAAGGCAACACTGTCATTGGTCACAACCAGCATGGCTTCATGAGAGGAAAGCCCTGCTTATCAAACCTAATTTCCTTCTATGACAAGGTAACCCACCTGGTTGCTCCAGGAAAACCAGCTGATGTAATCTATGTGGATTTCAGTAAAGCTTTTGATACTGTTCTCACAGGATCCTTCTGGACAAAATGTCTATCCCACAGCTGGAAAAACACATCATGTGGTGGGTGAGCAATTGGCTTGTGGGTCGAGTACAGAGGGTAATAGTGAATGGGGTAACCCTACCCTGTCACTAGTGGGGTTCCACAGGGCTCCATCTTGGACTCTGTGCTCTTCAGCATCTTCATAAATGACTTGGATGCAGGACTTGAAGGCATAGTAAGTAAGTTTGCCAATGACATTAAATTGGGAGTAGCTGTTGACTCCCTCAAAGGTAGAGGGGCCCTGCAGAGAGACCTCGACAAATTAGAGGCCTGGGCAATCACCAACCATATGAAGTTCAACAAAGGGAAAGTGCCGGATTCTGGACCTGGAATGGGGCAACCCTGGATGTACAAACAGACTGGGGAATGAGATGTTGGAAAGCAGTGCTGCAGAAAGGGACCTGGGGGTCCTGGTCAAGGGCAAGTTGAATCTGAGTCAACAGTGCCCTGGCAACCAGGAGGGCCAACCCTGTCCTGGGGGGCATCAGGCAAAGCATCGCCAACCAGTTGAGGGAGGGGATTGTCCCACTCTGCTCTGCACTGGGGCAACCTCACCTTGAATATTGTGTGCAGTTTTGGGCACTGCAATGTCAGAAAGATATTAAGCCCTTGGAGAGCATCCAAAGGAGGGCAACAGAGATGGTGAAGGGTCTTGAGGGGAAGCCATAGGAGGAGTGGCTGAAGTCACTTGGTCTGTTCATCCTGGAGGAGACTCAGGGGAGACCTCAATGCAGTTACAACTTCCTTGTCAGGGGAAGAGTGGGGGCAGGCACTGCTCGCTTCTCTGTGGTGACCAGTGAAAGGACCTGATGGAATGGTGTAAAACTGTGTCAGGGGAGGTTTAGGTTGGATATTAGGAAAATGTTCTTCACCCAGATGGTGGTCGTGCACTGGAACAGGCTCCCCACGGAAGTGGTCACAATACCAAACCTGGCAAAGTTCAAGATGCATTTGGACAATACTCTCAGACACATGGTGTAGTTCTTGGGGTGGTCCTATGCAGGGCCAGGAGTTGGATTTCGATGATCCTTGTGGGTCTGTTCTAACTAGGATGTTCTATTATTCTATGATAGCCATATCCAGAGTAACTCAATTTAAGTCAGCAACTGGCTTTTAGAGAATGTGTTTAACTTCCAGAAAAAATGACTAAAGAGTTCATATTACATCTTGCTATTCTCAGAGAAGATGATAGCATCTCAGCTGCATGAAGGTGAGCAAACTGAAAGCAGATGTTATTTTTGGAAGTTCTTTCAAGCTGAAAACTGAATTGTTGCTGTCTCGTCTTCACTTGGGTGGTGACAGTTTGATAAGTCCTATATCCTTCAATAACTTGAGCAGAGTTATCATCAAGTTTTGAGAACCATGGTTAATTCTTGCCTGATATCAGATAAGCTTTACAGATGTGATAGTCTTCAGAATTTGTTGGTAAACCAACAATAATATATAGGTCACGGAGTAGTCTGTTATCAAGGTTGATGTTTTAAAACTGTATTTTCTTTCGTCCTGCAAAAGGATGATGAAATAAAAAAAGTAATTATTAGTGATTGTAAGAAATGTTTGTTTTGGAAGAAAATTACTGTGCAGGTTTTGACTAATAAGGTTTGGGAAGCCATCTAAGGGTATGTCTTCACCACAAGCTCACACAAACACAAGTAAGCTAGCCTTGGTTGTAGAGCAATAAAGCTGAGGAATGAGATCTCAGAGGACTGTAAAAACTGTCTGGAATTTCGGTTTGTTAGTCTGTACTACCTGCAAGTTGAGTTAGCATGTCAATGCCTAATGGAGAATTCAGTTTTGAATCTAAATGTGTGTTATTTTTCACTGGTATGTACTCTTAGTGTAGTGCTTACAAGACAGAGCTACTACTGTTTGTCAGACTGGGTGAAGTCAAGTCATGTAAACAGGCTAGTAGAGGATGTTTATCCGTTTCATTAAGCTAGTGGAAACATGGAAGCAAAGAGTACATGCATGTCCACTAATAGTTTTGTTTAGTGGAAAGACTTATGACAGCTCTTTCTCTACTAGTTTGGAATGTGGACTGGTTTTAGTTGCTCAGAAAATGGCCATTTAAAATCTCAGCAAACTGTGAGAAACTGTCAGAGTCAGGATGATTGCTACTTTCCTGCTGTAGCTATTGCTTTCTGGTTTAGTACATTTTTCCACACTGGTTCTCATTGTAAAGACTTAATTGTTCTTAATTTTGCATATCAATGCCCTTCATATTACCTTCTTACCTTGTGCTAACTTTGAGTCTTTGACTTAAGAGACTCTTGCAGTCTCCTCCTCTACTCAACAGCAAGAGAGACACTTCCTGAGATGGTATGTTTGCCCTTTTGCATCTCCTACCCTGAACTGCATCAAGAGAGGCTTAGGAGGGTTAATCAGTGTGGGTTTGGTAATATGAATAAAACCTTCTGAGAGATCTATAGAAGCAAACTAATCAGTATAAGGACCTGTTGTTGGGAGATCACCTGGGAGATGATGTTAAACTCTTGATCTCCATGGCATGATGATTATACACAAAGTTCCTATTGGGAAGGACTACTTGGCCTGGTCTGTGTCACAGGCTGCGTCTCCTAATTGTTCACATGCATTCTTGTTGGCCTAAGCCAAAACCACACCAGGGGTTGTTCTGGTATTTTAATGCTACAAATGAGAGTCCCACAGTTTAGCATACTAGTCTAAACACAGCTTTTATGACTGTATTTTAAGTGTTATTTAAAAGTGGTTTTTGGTCATTCTTGTTCTGAGGTGAATATTGAAATAATAAGGAACTATTATGAATTATTATAAAATAGTGGTTTAATAAAAAGTGAAAGTGTTATATTTTGTGGACAATTTAAGTTCTAACAATCTCTTGCATGTTCTCAGCTTTTGATCATGAAATTATGCATTTGCTTAATGACATCTGTTGTCATCTAACCTCCTTTCTCAGCGCTGTCACTGAGGATCCTCTACCAACAACCAATTTGCTCTTTAGAAACCAGCAATAGGGGTTTAGGCTACCAGGAACAGACAGAGAGGAATCAGAAGAGAGAGCTTAGAAACACGCAAAGAAAAGCAGAGAGGGAAAAGAGCTGTCATTTCCATACTAACTTTAGAACTTCCTTTGTAGGGTGGGATTGCTCATCTGGTGTCTTCATTCCTTGGGGTATTTTGCCCTTAGAAGCTCAAAGGCATTTAGAAGTTATGTTACTACAGGAAGTAGTTTGGAAAGACTGAAAGTAGTGTGGAAAGACTGATGCTAGAAAGGTAGGGCTTCCATGAGCATCTTCAAAAGTTATGCTAGGCTATGGATAGGGTTCAGCCTAAGACAGTTTGGCAGTACTTACATAGGAATAGCTGTTCTTAGTGTCAGAACTTAAGTGGACTTCTGCCAATCTTCATGATTCTGATACTTTTCCTGTTAGGATTTTGGAGGTAGAGAGGAAAGATTTACCAACCCAGAAGCATTTTTCCCTTTGGGGTTAGATGTAAGAATGAAAAAACTTATTGTTTTGCATATATTCACATTTAGAATGCGTAAAATTAAAGATGTGAAGTTCTTGGTAGTCAGCAGTGTTTAATTCTTTTTTTTTCCCATCTGTCATGAAAAGGTTGCCACATCTTGGGTTTTGAATACCATTTTTCTAATATGATAGCGTGTAGAAAGTTCCAGTTCTAGAAGAGCTCTAACTGGATAATTGCTGTCATCACTTTGATTAGGCAAGTGTAACTTATCAGCACTCAAAAGCCTTACCTTGACAGTGTTTCTATGGTAAGATAATTTTTCCTCATTTTTTTCCCCTTACTCTCTGAATTGTACCATCTTTTGAACTACCCTGCATGACCAACTTCCCTGCAGTATAATGATATCCAAATGTATTTTAGACAGAGTAGTTCTGCCCACCGAAGAAAAACAGCATGCATTTCTTGCATGTAGAGGTCACAGAAGTTATACTGTATAAAGTGGAAAAGCTTAGAGAAAGTATCAGAAGGCTTTCAGCATAAAGGTGGCTTTATGAATGACCCAGGAGAGCAGGTAGGAATGAGTAGTGCTCTTTGTATAAAGAAATAGATCTGTGTTGCCTTGTACCTCTTTTACATGCGGTATTTTCAACATAATAGCAAGTATCTGATCTGTGATTTAAACAGTATCTTTATTTGACCAGTTTTTGTTTGGCCAGTTTTTTTAAAACTCTGGGTTTATGATACTTTTCTTGTCAGACTCTCAGGAGGATTAAAAAAAAGGCTGTGGAAGCAGCTACGCTGCAGGTTTATGTCACCTATTATAGTTCTACAGAAGGTCTGTGTCTGGGAGATACTGCAGTTTTGATATCTTAGAATCACATAATCATTGAGGTTGAAAAGACCTTTAATATCACCACGTCCAACCTTTGACTGAATACCACCTTGCCAACTAGACCATGGCGCTAAGTGTCACATCCTGTTCCGGGGATGGCGACTCTACCACTTCCCTGGGCAGCCCATTACAACACTTGACAAACCTTTCTGTCAAGAAATTCTTCCAAATGTTCAACCTGAACCTCCCCTGGCTCAGCTTGAAACCATTTCCTTTTGTCTTGTCACTTGTTACCTGGGAGAAGGGGCCAACCCCCACCTTGCTACAACCTCTTTTCAGGTAGTTTTAGACAGAGATAAGGTTTCCCTGGCCTCCTTTTCTCCAGGCTGGACAACTCCGCGCTCTCAGCTGCTCCTCATAAGACTTGTGCTCCAGACCCTTTACGAGCTTTGTTGCCCTTCTCTGAACATACTCCAGCACCTCAATGTCCTTTGCCTAGTGAGGGGCCCAAAACCAGATGCAGGATTTGAGGTGTGACCTCACCAGTGCTGAGTGCAGGGAGATTGTCACGGCCCTGGTCCTGGCTGGCCACACTATGCTTGATACAGGCCGGGATGTCATTGGCCTTCGTGGCCACCTGGGCACACTGCTGGCTCATATTCAGCTACTGTTGACCAGCACCCCTGTGTCCTTTTCTGCTGGACCTCTTTCCAGCCACTCTGCTCCCAGCCTGTAGAAATGCCTGGGGTTGTTGTGACCCAAGGGCAGGACCTGGCTTCCAACTTCTTTTCTTCTGCTTTCCCTGCCTTCCATGCTTACCAGCTAGTAGAATTTCATTTCAGATTCAAGCTTGTATTCTCCTCAGCCAGGGAATTTTTGGAGCAAGCATGAGAGGAGCTGTTGAAAAATTGCTGACTGTTTGCATAAGTGAGATTTTTATGTAATTTTTATGTAATAGAACATAGATTTTTTTAGGACTCTGTAAGTATATAGAGCCACTTGACAAACGTGAAACAACTCTGACTACTGTTCGCAGGCAGTGTCTGAAAGCTGTTGAAATACCTATGCTGAAGTGCAGTGTAGTCTTAACTCGGTCACAATTTCAGTAGCTCCTACATATGTGTTCTGGATCTAGACTGCAAGCAGTATTTTTTTGACCTCGACAATGTCCCAGGGACGTGGTGTCTCCTTACTTTCATTCTCCTGCTTGGGGAGTGGTGGTGATATGTCCTGACCAACATGTCAAGTTCCAAGTGATGTGCTGCTTCCTTGGTAAAAGCAGTTAATTTTCTCTGTGTTGTATTAGCACCAGGTGGTCCCAGTGCTAACAATTCTTGCTATATGGGGCAATATTTACAAGATGGACCAAATTAGAATTTTGTGGGCTTTAATGCAGAGGGAGAGAGACAGTACTTCCTGCCAGTGCCAGCACCATACTTTTAGAGTCAGATGAGAATTTCTTTTGCTTCCACGCTGCTCTTCATATTCATACAAAAATTGTCATGACATAGCTGCTCTGAAGGAAATCTGCAAGAAACCCCAGAACTTATCAGTACTAGAAAAAAAAATTATTTCCTTCTCAAATGCAGAACTCACCAGAGATCAGAACTGCTTTCCTGGGGAGGGAAGAATGGTGCCTTATAAGTCAGCATGTGTAGAAGGAAAGAGTTTCCTAAGGCTAGTAATTTCTCATCTAAGGTCACTCTCCTTGGTCTTTCTTTTTCAAAAGATGTGACTTTCTACAAGCACAGAGATAATAAGTAATGTGTGAGTGTGCATAGCAGCTTGTAGAAGTAAGGATGATTTTCTGTTCAGATCTAGCAGCTATAGCTCATAAACCTGCTTTGCTTTGTTTCAGCAGTAATATCTTGATACTTCATAGTATGGGAAGAGGTGTCAGCTTCTCTGCAAGTGAGTAGTTTAGAAGTTTATACCCCTTTCTGCATGGAATCTATACTGCCAACACTTTGTAGGACTCCTCATGATATGAATGGATGGTGATGGAAGATGGACTATTTAAGAGTGGTTTTACGGGGGAGAGGATGCTGCATCTTAAAAGACTGGGAGATTCTACAGGCACTCTTGCATACATTTGTGTGTGTGTATGTAGACACTAGAATAAATGTACTGTATACACACACACACTTTTATATATACATATTGTCTCAGTTTAATGAGACTGAAGTGTTTTGCTAAGGAGAATGAGTTATGAGGAAGTCCAAGCTCTCTCTCTTAAGCAATTGTAAATCTGAAATTAAGAGGCTCCAATTGAGGAATTATGGAGAAAGAAAAAAAAATAACAGCCCTTTATTAAAGGATATATGTGTATTGGCAGAACAACAAAAGAGCATGAAAACCACAAATCAATAATCCTGTACCCAAAGTCCCCTTCCAAAAGGAAACAGTTCAGTACTTTCTGCCTTTTGGTGCCGCTCTAGGCACGGCCAGCAGGGGGCGCTGTTGGATCCCTGGAGGAGCAGAGGCCCAGCCGCTCGGTGTCGGCCGGCAGGGGGCGCTGTGGGGCTCCGGCGGGAGGAGCCGAGATGGAGATTTCCCACCCCACCGAGGAGGGGAAGGGGAAAAGGGGAAAAAGGGAGTCTTGCCGCAGACTCACGCTGTTGGCAGCTGGCTCTGGCCAGGACTCTCCCAAAGGTTCCTTCACAGAAGGGTCAGGCCTCTCCGATGAAATCTGAGCAAGTCTGGGCTGGAGGCAGAACAGGGTGCAGGAGAACGGAGGCAAACCTGGGCCAGAAGCAGGCAGATGACCCGATAGAGCCTTTCCACACATGCCCCCTCCCTGAGTCAGGGCAAAAGTGAAGTGCCTGCCATTTCCTGAGGAGAGGGAAAAAAAACAACTCATCACCCACCCACCCCACCACCCCCCCACTTCTGAGGGCTATCAGCCTGGAATGTGGATCTGCTAGCTAGTTCCTTTGTGTGTGTCAATCACCCTAGGCAAACACCTACCTCCTCCCTCGTTCAACATCTTTCTTTTACAGTGATGTAGGGGAAAGAAAAAAAAAATATCTCTTGTTTTTTTTAGAACAAGTAAACTTATGACACACATGTTTATATATATATATATTCCCTTAGTGTTTTTTGTGATTAACTGTTTGCATCAATTTCAGGTAAGTATTCAGTTCTGAGAAGGAGATTGCAGCTCCACAAAAGGAAAGAAAAGAAGCACAAAGAGAAGGAAGGAAGGAAAGTCAAAAGGAAATAATAGGAGGAGGGCAAGATTGGGGTAGTTCAGGGAAGTGGGTGAAATAAAGTACAGAATGGAAGTATAATTACATTTTCTTGCTTGATGAGAAAGAGTTCTTCGTTCTGTAATCAGACCAAAGATTATAATATAAAAAACTTGAGTAAAAACTGCAATAGAAAAAAATTGGCTGAATAGGCATGTTTTCTTGGGGGGGGAGGGGTATCACCTGGTACTGCAAATGGCCACAAGATAGATAATTAAGTCTTGTAGTTGGTACAGCATTGCAGTTGTTCTCTGTCTCTGTCTTCACTGATAGTAGCAAGTTTTCTTGGTCAGGCAAGCATGGAGAAATAGTACTCTTCAGAATATAATAAATATTTAAAATAATGATTGAGCAGCATTTTGGGAAGAGCCAAAATCATACTCTTCATCATGTGAGCAGTTTACTCTATGACCCAAAGAAGCCTGATTGTATGATGTTCTGACTTTTGCTGTCTTAGGTATGAGAGACCATTATTAAGGTGATAACTATCTTAACTTTTCTAAAGAAAAAAGTTACTTAGCAAGAGTCTACAGTAGTAGATTGTGTAAAGGAAGTTTAATCTTACTTCAAAATGGAGTCAGGAAAGCTCTGCCATGTGAAAGCTTTTCTCTCACACGTAGTAAAAGCATAAATGATAGAGGTGGGTTCTGCCTTTACCAAAATTCATTTTACAGAGTTGCTAGTGGGAGGAATTCCTGGAGGCGACACTTAAAATAACCACCTTCTTAGCACTTTTTGTTGGCCAGTGTAGCTGGAGATGTTGATTCTTTAGTGGTTCTAAATGTTATAATGTAATCTCATTTGAGACTGAAGTGAAATGGTGTTGGCCTGAGCGCCATTGCTAAGTAGATACTCATTTAAAAAAAACAAAACAAAAACTGTTCCAGGATGTGCGTGAATTCAGAGAGGATGACGAGCAGGTGGACATTGAGACCGTGGAGGAGCTTTCAGAGAAGATTAACATTGCCCGTCTGAAGGCCACAGCTGCTAAAATCGAACCTTCCGAACAGAAGTAAGCATCCTTGGAGAGCACTGCATTCAGTTGTGTATTTTATTGATGAGCTGGCATCAAATGAACCCAGTAAGCAACAGGTTTAATGTGATGACAAGATAAAGCAAGGTTTCTGTCAGGCCTTCCTGAGCACTGGTGCTTCCCAGTGTCTGTGAGGATGGTGCTGTCAGAACTAAGAGCAATTTCAAGGTATCTTAGCCCTTTTTTTTCCCCTCTAATTAATTTCTTTATGGGGATGTGTATCTTGTTATGTAAAATTATTGAGTGAATCGCCTCCCTTCCTGCAGACTGAATATGAGCGGGGTCATCATTGTTTTAAACATGATTTTGCAAGCTTTGTTTATTCTTGCCGGTGGGTGGAATTCAGGCAGGAACAGTCATTGGGTTAATCCCTGACTTTGTAAATGAAAGCTTTGTCTTTAGGACCATTGCCTGAGCAAAGAAAGTATTTTCTTATTGACATATAGTCTGTTACGGTTGGATAGCTTGGCTTTATTTTTTTGGTTGGTTGTTTTTGTTACTGTTGCTTCCCTTGCATTTATAGTGACAAATGCAAAGTAAAAACATGGCTTATTTGAGGTACGTAATGATAGTCATGGCTGTTTCTCAGTTGCACCAAACAAATGAACGGGGAATGTTTCATTTAATAGTTCTTTTTGTTTGAAGAAATTTTTTGTCGAAACTTTGAAAAAACTGGTTATGCTATATACCTCCCAGATAGTTCACTTCCTGCCCCCCCCTTTTAAAGATGCAGCTCCACTTTTATCCTTAGGTGGTGACTTTGCTTTAAATTGTGAAGATCTTTCAGTGACAGAGAAAAACAGATGTCACGATTTGTAAAAAATATTTTTCAAATGTGTGTGTTCTTTGTTTTCTTGCAGCTCCTGACATATGAGGAAGCTGCTGTTATTATATATTAGGGTAGTAATAAATGTGAGGATTTTGGTGGTGGTTCTTGGTGGGGGAAGGGTTGCTCTGCCATCTATATTAAATCTATTTTATTAAAAATGTAATTTACCAAAACATAATTATAAAAAATTACTTTATGCAGCTAACAGTCACGGGCTGAATTTATTCTCTTTGGCATATAGTGAAATAGTTTGTCTTTAGCACTATGAGATAATTGCACAGCTTTCAGAACAGTTCAATTATTTCAAGGATAATGGCATTCGAGATAGAGTTCACTTTCTTGAGAAAGCTCAACATTATCCTGCTTTCATGCAGTTATACAAAGAAAAGTTAATTTCAAGGCATCAAAATGAGCAACTGTTGGAATGTAGTTAATGAGGATAGAGTATATGAGATGAGTAGTGTTGGGAAAAACTTTTTACCTTTCTTCCAGATACCCTCCTCCTAATTCTTCGGATGAAACATTATCAGAAAAACATACAAAGGTATATTTTGCTCTTCTCTTTCCTTTTGGTATCACACTTCCATTTTAAAGATAAATTTTCATCTCAAGGGCAACTCTTAATGTGATTTATCTGCCTTCCAGATACTTGTGATTAAATGCAAGAAACCCAATGTGTTTATGCAGGGAGGGTGCTCAGTCCACATCTCATTCAAGCAAAAGGACTGCTGCTGGCATCAGTGGGCTTCAGATTCAGCTTTATCTGTGGGAGGAATATCTGTGTTTTATTTATGACTGTGTTTGCTTAGGTTTTGTGTTCTTGACATAAGTTTTACAGCACACTAAAAGTAATCAGAAATACTTTCACGGATGAGAAGACAGTATGTGGGATTATATAGGCATAGCCTTGGGTGCAGGGTTTCTGAAAACAAGAGTTCAAACAATATGTATTTAGGCAAGTTAAAGATATCACAGAATCCTTTCAAATCAAAACTCACTGCAGTCCTTCAGAATTTTCTGCTGTATTTGAGGATGGCTTTGCAGCCAGTTTTGCTAACTGTCCATGATAACTGTCTGTGATATATTTGATGTCAGCTCTAGAGCTACCTGCTGGAGTGGGGTGGGGCTTTGGGGTGTGGTGTGAACCTGTTGTATGTCTTACATAATAGAGCAGACTGGTGTGTAAGCCTTTGCCTGAGACAAGGTGGGTTCCGGGTTTCTCTTCTTGTCTCACTTTCTCCATGTGTCCTCCTCTCTGCCCTTAAATTTACATTGTAAGGCCCTCCCTTCAAAGGAACCTAATGCCCAACACAGGGGCAGATGCAGCCATACTATGCTCAAGTCTGTCTTGTGAGGACAAAATGGATATTGAGAGACAGTCTTCAGATTCCTTCTAAGGCCAGAAGGCTGACATTTGAAGCAGACCTAAAATTATCCAAAAACCTGCATTAATTGCTTCCCCATTAAATAAATAGCATAATTCTACAAAACCTGTAAGAGTAATGATGAAACAACAAACTTTCAAATCTGTAGAGATTAGTAATTTTGCTTATTGTCCGTCAGTCTTTTTAGAAATTTGAGCAAATTGAAAACCAGAGCCTCTTTGCCACATTTTGTTTCTTGGTGGATGTCTGGGGTGATAAGTGTCAATGCCGTCTTCGACATTCTTACTTACAATGTCTCTTGGCCCCAACCCATATGAACCTATGAAAGAAAATGGAAATCAAACTAATTTAACTTCAAGTCTCCTATATTTGGTGTGATTATTTCATTTGTTAGTAGACTTTTTTTGACAAGCACACAACAAAAAATATTTGGCTCAAACATGTGTGATTTTGCTGTAATCCCATGGTTTATCTGAGTAGCCTTGTATTGCAAAAAATAAAAGCTTACGAATAGAAGGGACTCGTGATCTTTTCCTTCAGGGTTGATATGATTTTGTTGGTCACTTCTTTGGTCAGCATTTCATTTCTTATTGCGTGTACTTCTGACTCTGAACTTTCACGAAGACATAGTAGCAGGATAGCATGACATGGAATCTTCAGGTGTCTGTAGAAATGTAAAACATGCATGCATTCGAACACTGTTTGCCATTACATTGCCTTTTTTATTTAAATTGGTCAATCTGGTTACTTCTCCAGCAGAAACATCAGACCTGGAAAAGAAAGCTGAAGTCTCAGGCAGAAGCCTTTGCTCATTACCGCCAGACACACACAGCAAATGAACGTCGGCGACGCAATGAAATGAGAGGTCTCTTTGACAAGTTGAAGAGAGTTCTGGGGTTGCAGAATCTTCCCAAGGTCTCCAAATGCTACATTCTCAAGCAGGTAAGTATTTTGAAGCTTAAGTGAGGAAGAGAATCATTTAATCTGGACAGAGTAATTATGCTAGTATGAACTCATCAAGCCCCGTGAATAGAGAACTTCTGTCACCTCTGCCGGGCTCTAGAATAAAACAATATCTGAAAGAAACTGTATTCCTAAAAGCTTAATCTTGATGACACAGATGCATGTTTTGGATTAGCCCTCCCCTTGTATTCCTTGTGAATAATGGACGGTTAAGTCTTAATTCCTTAACAGTTACTATGTACATCAGGAAATTTTGAAGGCTTACTTACCCATTGAGGGCTTACCTTTTTAATGCTGCAGAAGATAGCGTTCCATTAGGTATCGTACTGACACTAAAACTTAATTGTAAAGTTGTAAATGACAGGAAACAAAAATATAATCTATAGATATATATAATTGTGCTTATCATCTGTAACTAGAAACTGTGGGATAAAAGTCGGGATTTTTTCTTAAAAATTGTTGAACTTTGGAGGAGGGACAAATAAGATGTTTATCACTCTTCAGCCTGCATTTAGAGAAAGCTGGCATTCCATACTTCACGCTTTCTCTGAGTCCTGTGTTTTTGGGATTACAAAAATGTCTAAATAAATTTTGTAAAGGTTTCTGGGAAGGAAAATTATTTTATTATTTATTGTGTCACTGGCTTATAAATCAGTTACCTCATACTTTTCTAGGCCTTTGAAGAAATCCAAGGACTGACAGATCAGGCAGATAAGTTTATTGCACAGAAGAGCTTACTGACACGCAGGCGTGATTGTCTGATTCGAAAAGTATCCACGCTTTCAGGTGAGACTGGTTTTGGATACAAACTAGCTGTAATAATGAAAGAAAAGGCTTTTAGGAGTAGGAATGGGTGGAGTAATCTGTGGATCCAGGTATGTCATTAGTTCACATAAAATTTAGACTCACTGCAAAACAAAGACGTGCTAAGCCCTGACTCATTGATAGGCTCTTCATGCTGATAAGAACTGATTTTGTTTTCCATCATGCCCAAAGGAAGTGTAGAATTATCTTTGTGCTTCGAGCCATGGGCTTGGGGTCCTTTGGAAGGATAGGAGTGACAAGTGATGGTGTGACTTCATTCTGTCATTAGTCAGTTCCTGAAATGATTTTTCTGCTCAGTCCTTCACACTTGTACACAGCTGTCTTTGGTCAGTACCAAAACTACTGATTCCTTTCATAGCTTTGCAAATAATACTGCTTTTCCAAGAACCAGTGCTGGCACCTCTGTCCATAGAACAAAACTGCAGTAGAGTCTTAGCTGCTGCTCATCCAGGCATTTCAAACCAAAACCATGTTGTACTTACTGTGTCTTTCTGTCTCATTTGGAGGTGTAGGAATGCTGTGACACATTTTCAACCAGTGCCAAAATGCATGAACAAACAAAATGTTAGTCTGGGAGCATAAACAGGAGAATACCTGTAAAGTAGAAATGAAGGATACTTAAATATAGTGTATTTATCTGAACCAGTTCATGTATATTTGAGGTACTTGACTTAAAAAAAAAAAAAGAAAAGTGCTTTAGGGAAGTCTAGTAATACAGAAATGTATGAGAGGCCTTTTGGGCAAAGAATGAAAGCAAATAACTTCACAAAGTAGTTATCAGATCTTTTGCATTCCTAGTGAAGTACCTCAAAGTTGATGAGGAAAAAGTCATCTCTCAGGAGAGTTAGTTAAATATAGACATAAATACTAAGCAGAAAACAAGCTAGTATAGTTACTTCAACTTTGGTCATATTAAACTGTATGCATCTGCAGAAAACAAATATAAAACTTGTGTGTTTGTCCAAGGTTAGAATTTTCATGGCAAGGGTAAACTGTACGTGAATTTAAATAACAGGATCCATTAGTCCAAGAAATTTCCTTCTAGGTAAAAGTAACATTTTATCCGGTAGTCGTACATTCATCATTAGAGAAATGGGAGGATTTTTCATAGCTGTGGGTGTTTTCAAATAGTACTTGTTCAGCAGGAGCCTGTACTTGTCCAATCTGATTTCTGCTTATTAAAGTGACAGATAAATTCTGAAAAGTATTGATGTTTCTGAAGGAAAAAACTATACTGGAATAAATAGGTAATTGCTTCCCTCTGATACTAAATATGCTATTTACTTGATGGGGATGGTGGTTATCTGTTATATAGTAATTCTATGGTGTCAGTGGATTTTTAATTCTGTCTTCGGTGGTTTAGTTTTGGAAAAAGTTCGAAGATAGGCTGACTCTGTGATGATTTTTCTGTAGGAAAGACAGAGGAGGTTGTCCTGAAGAAACTGGAATATATTTATGCCAAACAAAAAGCGATAGAAGCACAAAAAAAAAAGAAAGAACCCGAGCCAGAGAAATCTGCTGCAACCTCAACTGCTAGCGCACAGCAAGAAGGATCCTCTGCTCCCCACAGAGAGCCGACCCAGATAGCAATGACAAATAGAAGAGGCAAGCCATTGATACTTGCCAGAAGAGGAGTCCGTGCCACAGGTGGGCTAAGAGGGATGCATGTTTTGCATAAGGGGGAGACAGGCATTGAAGCAGCACCCCTGGGAGGACAAAATGCCAGGTGGCTTGTGCAGGCAGCTTCACTCTTGAAACAGACTTGTGTATAGAACCAGGAAGTGTCCATGTGATAGGTGTGGAAACCATTTGCGTTCAGTAAGGATGAGACCAACACTACTGAGATCTTCAGATGAATGTGACTTTAGAGTTTCAGCGTGATGGGAAGTAAATTCTTATTAAGTTGTCCTTTGGTCTCTGGGAGTATCACTGCAATCTGGGAGTAATTTTTGAGAGTCAAAGGTGGTACTTTTTCTGCTGACTCAAAACTTTAAGTTCAACTCCCAGAATGCTGGAGTTGCTAGAATTTATTCAGTTTTTAAAACCTCACTCCTCAAACAAGCTAGCTCTTGAGGTGGTGGAAACTTGCTCTTAAATTAAATGACAGAATTGTCAGACACTTGAGAATTTTTTTGGAGCTGAGAATTGGTGAAGAAGTGTTCAGCATTTATGGAAACCTTCACACCATAAATGTAGGAAGGATCAAAAGAAAACAGAAATCCAAACTTTTGTGGTAGTACAATTGTAATACTCCGTGGAGATCTGGTGATGTTTCTTGTTTTGGAAATATTAAGTAGACCTTACTTGAAGTATTCTTGGACTTTTATAAGCAACTGGTCATTCTGGTTTACCAAGCTTAATGTTCGTCCAGTCCTGGGGAAGTTTGGCATCAAAATTCAGATGCGATGAGAGAACTTCCTTGCTTTCTTTGGACTGAACCAAGTCCCCTTTGTAATTTCAGCCAGACTGCTCTGATATTTGATCTGGATGCCAGTCTGGAGAGTTAGGATTGTTACACTACATGAAGAGATAGTATAAACTGTCTCTAGCTGTGTAGGTGCAGTTCCTGGAGCCTGCATAACTTCTGTAACAGGTTTTATTCTGGGCTTTGTAAACCTTCTAGCTGGAGTTGCTTCCACAACTGTACTTAATGCTGGATTGCAGGATGTTGTTTGCTGTCAAGGGTGCTATGCCAGAATAAATTGGTGTTTTGAGTACTTCCTTTTTTACAGAGGACTCCTCAGCCTCTCTTACCCTAACTGCTGCAAGCGTAGTCATGACTCCACAGGGGCAGGTGCTTACACTGAAGAGCCCCCTGGTCCCAGGACAGGTAGCAGCTGTTCCTTCCACGCTATTGCAAGCTGAGTTAAAGCCTCGAGCTGTTGGTACTACCATGACAGCACAGCCAGGTATGATCATGTGAGAACATGTTAATGAATATCAGTATAATGCTGTTCATGGATGTGCATAGCAATTTACAAAGTAATGTGTTACTTAATTTTTGCTTTAATTTTTTGGATTTTTTTTTACAACTTAACTGACTGAGGTACAACACGGCTCTTATAAGAGAGATTTGATGAAATTAATTCAAACTATCAATTTATCAACAGGTAAGTAAAACATGTTAAATTTTTGTTGTTCACAAATTAGGTAAACGTAGGGAAGAATTCCTAATTGCATAATCAGTCTGTATTTCTATTTTTACTACTTAAAGATGTTATTATAATAAGTAAAGCCTTATAATAAGTAAAGTCTTGCCTAGAAGTGCACGGCTCTAGAAGTGCAAGGCTTAACTGAGTATCTGAAAGGCTCTTATTTCCACCTCACCCCCCTTCCCCTTTTCTTGCATAAGGTATTACTTCTGTGATGATTCAACTGCCAGGATCAACAGTTCCTGTCCAAGTAAAAGGAATCCTTACTAACTCTACCATTCCCATTACACTGTCAACCGTTGCTGGAAATCCAGTGCCCTCAACAGCGGTATCAGCTACGGTGCCCCATTCAGGTAAACTCTTTGTTTTCATGGATCTCTGTGCTTGCATGCAGGGTAGATTATCCTTGCAAAACTGGAGGTAAATTGTTTTCTCACTAGGAAGTAATGATAAGTATTATTGTCTGGGTATTCAAAGAAAATCACTATTAAATATTTTGAACCATTTAGAGGGGCTTCTAGGGAATGATAGGTGAGAGCTTTTTAACTTTCCTTCACCTCACTGAGCCTCCTTGCCCTCAGCAAAGTCAGAATAAGTGGGGACTGAAATGCGTCCCTAGTGTAATGCATCCTCCTGGGGAAGGTGCAGTGCAGAGTGGTGGTATGGCTGCTGAAAATCTTTGCCCATCCAGGCTCTTACTCTGGCATAACCCCTTCCCATACCTTGCCAGCTCTGCTGCCTGTGGGATAGCTGTTTTTCAAGACCCCATACTGGTAGTGGATCTAGGCATGGGAAGGTTCCTGCCAGCAGTGTGCTGCTTGCTGTCTGTTGTGTTTAAATCAAGCCACCTACTTTCTGCTTGACTGTAGTCGCTTGGTCACAATGAAAAAGGAAAGTTCATTTCATATTTGGGGCTGGGAAAAATCTGAGTGCTAATAACACTCCTTGGAGGCAGAAAATAAGTAATTGTTTAGTCCCTGAAATTCCTCTGTAGTGCACAAAATCAGTACTGCAAGATGTGAGCATAAAAGCAAAGCATGAAAAAACAGAGGGAAGATCGTCATTCTCTTTTCCTTGTGCATCACCATCAGAACTTTTTAACCATTACAGTTAGTTGTTAGTTGCATTGTGCCAGGCTGCTGAAGGACGGGACTGGGCAGGAAGTGCTGTGGAGCTTGGTCTTGTTCTACAAGTTGAAAATTAAGTTGTCGCTGTGTTAAAGCGTCACTTGACCAAACCTGTGTAATCAGTTTAAATTGTGAATAGCAGTTTACTTGAGGACAACCTGAAAGTAGGCAAATTATATTTAACTAGGAATTACCTTGCAGTTAACATGTATCCTGATGGATGCTGCTTTTTGTGGTTTTGCAGAAAGCGAAGATTCATTCATGATGCCAAAGATTGTTAATGTAACATCACTGGCTGCTGAGGCAAGCATGAATCTAAACCTGAACCGAAACAAAAATTCTAGTATGACAACAGCTGCAGGTACTCCAGCTTCTGAGAAATCTTTGGCTGTAGCACCTCTTGAAACTAGGAAGAGTGATAGCATCCTTTCAGAAGAAACAGTCAAACCATGTCCAGGAGACAGTGGTGGAGATGGAAGAAATGCCACAGGTCCTACAAAAGTTTTCTTTGAAAATAAAGATAGCCTTCCACAACTCCGGAACATACCACGTACAAAAGAACCTTCAGAATCGTTCAGCAAAAAGCTCTGCACTGGTGAGTTTGTAGGAAGCCAAGCCAGGAGGAAAGACAGTGATCCTGGAGGAGAAAGATTAAAATCTAAAGAAATGCCATTCCGTAAGCTGCAGATCAAAGATTCCAGGATAGAAATGGAATTGAGGAAAGTAGCATCTGCAATGGAGGAAGCAGACCTGGATACAAGTGAGATACTGAGCAGCATTGAGGAAAGTGATGACACTGATGAAACCCTCACTTCGCTGCTCAATGAGATCGCCTTCCTCAATCAGCAGCTGAACGACGATGCTTCAGCTATGTCAGAACTGCCCACCACTCTCAACTCAGATTTCTCCCGTAAAGATACAGAGGCTCGTCGGGGAACAGCCAGTGATCTCTCTGCTGCAGATGGGTCTTCCTTCCAGTTTGGTCATTTGGGAGGCAGTTTTAAGGACCTTTCTGAAGTTCCAGAGGGTGGTGGCTCTTTAAGCCCTCTCTTGCTGCACCTGGAAGATGATGACCTTAGTGATGGGGACAAGATCTCCGGGGAGCCTTCAACTGAAGCAGATGTCTTAAAGATAGTGATAGGTGCTGAAATGAAGAATCCACTTTCCAATCTCTCTGTAACCAGTGGTGGGAATGGCAAAACTGTAACAACCTTGTCAGATACCACTAATGTGACTCCACCAGTTTTGCAGATGAAAGCTAATCCAGAAGCCAGTAATGCTGAAACTTCGTGGAGGCCCATGCCCAAGCTGGCACCACTGGGTTTAAAAGTGGCAAGTCTGCCAGTGGACTCAGAAGGGCAGAGTAATAAAGTGATGCCCTTATTGGCACCTGTAGTTGGAAAACTGGCACCTGGGGTAAAAACTTCATTACCTGCAACTCTTCAAGAAGGACAGGATAACAAAGTGATGCCCACATTAGCACCTGTGGCTACGAAATTAAATACTGCTGGGATCTTGCCTTCAAATTCAGCAGGCAAATAAATGAAGGGTTTTTTTTATCAGAGACTGGGATGGAGATGTGGAGCAGTGTGAGCCAGAGTCATTGTTCAGCAGCCTCCATTGCCGGCAACACTTGTTTTCTGTAGGCATCAACACTCTGTTCATCTGAGGGGCAGGCCCCAAACTGAGAGATAAGTATTATGAAACTTCAGCATGTTGATGTGTTTTTACCTCACTGTTTTATTCTGGGGGTTCTCCTTCCCTTTCTCAAAACAAATAAGTTGATCTATAACCATTGCTGGGCACATGGTATCCTCCCAAAATTGGATCCTTCACAGAAATAGTTTTTCAAAGGACTGAGAAACTGAGGCTGTTGAAAGAGATTTTTTTCTCTCTCTCTAGTAGGGAGGCAGCTGACTTACTTGTTGGGGAAAAAAATCTGGATTACATGTTTTTGTACCGTGTAAATTATCTATGCAGAAATGGCATTGTTCACATTTGGTGGTTTTAGTATTTGCAGAATATGAAAAAGGTGCAGAAATCAGGTTGCAGTTACTCTCTAAGTTGTTGAGCGGAAGGGAAATCAGACTGTGCAGAGGGCTGAAGTGCAAAGGATTTTTTTCTTTGGTGCTAGATAGTTCTCTAGCAGATATTAGTTTTAGGAGCTTATGCACAGAAAATTTTAATAAATGTCTGTAACTCTCACTGCTTGAGGAAGAAAAATATATTTCCCAGTGTAATTAGAAGTAGGACAGTATGTTAACTTCAATAAAACTGTCCTCACTTTCACCTCCTGCTCCCAGACAAGTACTCCCTCCTTTGATGGACATCTGTAAGGAAAAACTACAGAGAGTTGAAAGAAAATGTGGACACCCCATTGCTACATCTTTAAATACAATGCTGAAGTAGCTTGAGTGTTTTCCCAGTTCCTGTTTTTTTTCTTTCTGTCATTATTCAAGATGTATGTGGTGGCTAGGAGTGTTGATACCAAGTGTTGCTTCAGAAAAATACAGAACACTTTCAGGACTGTTGTAGCCTAGCATAAGTGAGCAAGGTGTATATGTGAATGTAAATATGAAAATATGTGTATAGCTTTTCAAACCTTTCATTTCTTTATGAATTCAGGAAAGGTACTCAGAGGTTTCTCACTGCATTTGCACAAGCTGTGTATAGCAAAAAAAGTCAACAAAAATGCTCATTACCAGGGAAATAGGGCAGTATTGAATCATGAGATGTATTTTTTATTCTTCTCTACCACTGCTTACTCAATAACCTGTAGATGCTCTTCACTGCTCAACTGTTGGATATGAAGGGCCTGCAGACTGTAAAGATATTTATATTTTTGTACACAATTTCTGTTTTCATAATTTTCTTGACAAATGAAGTTTTCAGCCTAGGAGAGAGGATTTGTTAATGAGTGTAAACACAATCTTTTCCTATCAGGTTTGTAAATATGGTGTGCTTGGGGGGCTTCTTAACTGCTCCAAAAAGGTAAAAAATGTTGCCATGAAAATTGAAAATTATACAGAATTTGATGGTGCATTTTGCTTTATGTTTAGGAATGTAATTCCATGTTGTTCCAGCACCAGCAGCTGGAATCCCCCCCACCCTCCAAATGCCCCATCTTTGGTGATGCAGTAATACGGGAATTTCATCTTTCCAGCACTGAGGTTGCGCAGGTGTTGTGAGTGATGTTCTTCCACAGTTAGGGAGCAGTGTTTGTACTCAGAGCAAACATATGCCCTGTTCAGTAAGCTGCATTTTCTGGATCCATGTCTACATTAGATCCATCAGGGAATACACATATCTTGGGTGTTTCCTTATCTTTTATTAGCTTATATAGGAGAGCTTGTAGGAGAGAAGCCCTTCAAGCTCAGTATGCATAAAGTTACTCCAGAGACTACATAAAAAAGGTTCTTCACTTGGCCATTCTAAACAGTGTGTTATAAAGCAGTTACATACAACTCTCTGTTGCCTTTTGCATATTTATTATTTAATATTTGGTACAAGTCCTGTATTAGTGATTTGGAAAAGAGAGTTTAGGTCATTATGAGAGTCCTGCAGGGTCTTACAGTTGTCACTGAATGCCTTAGGAAAGGGGATTTACATTCCCAGGAAGTACTTTTACATACCTTGCTTATTATTAAGGAATTTTAACCTTATTTTAAACCAGTAGAAATCTGGAGTAACTAAAGTAATTTACTAGCACTACATCAGACTTAAATGTTATTTATCTGGGAATCTGCTTCTGAGCATTTCCAATAGGCTGAAGTTGCTTATTTTTTTACTTGCGGCAGTTTGTTTTGCCAGTAGATTTTATTCCTCCTGTGTGAGAAACAGCATCCAGACCTGTGCTGTGATTCCTTTCAAATTCCTAATCACTGACCCCTCTTTCTGTACCTCACCCTTTTATGGTTCCAAATAGCCGATTTTAATTAGCACACAGAATTGTGTGCTTTCTCTGGGACAGAGAAGGCTGTAACTTACCATGATAATTGATCAAACATGATCTAAAACAAATGCTGTACTTTTGAGGATGTTCTGTTCATTATCACATAGTGTAAAATCCCTGGATGTATTTACTGCTTGGCATTGGGCACTAAGTAACTTTACTGCAATAAAAATGTACTGTGTAAAGGTGACAAATTTATTGCTTGGCATTGGGCACTAAGTAACACTTTACTGCAATAAAAATGTACTGTGTAAAGGTGACAGCAAAAATTTTGGGCCCCTGAATGTGATTACTAAATTAACTAAGGAGAGCCCCCCAATTTGGCTGCAAAAGGTGGTAGTTGGTGCAGTTCCAAGAAGGATCTATGAATGGGTTCTACCAGTCAACAAAGCATGTTCAAAATGCTCTCAGTTTTTGCTTATTTCACTGTCCCATGTATTTTTTGCTATGAATATTTTGCTATGAATTTAAATGATGACTTTCTTTTGCTCTTCCCTTAAGCTCCCAAACCTTTTAAAAATTATATATGCTATCATTTGTGGCAATAATCATAGAATATGGCACCTACTGAGAAGACTTTGGAATCAAGAGAACAAAGGAAACCCCTGCAAGGCGCACGCTCTCACTACACCAAGAGACCTGGAGATTTTCTTTGTTTTTTACACATCTGTAAATAGACTGGAATGTTTTTAAGAATATAATGAAATGTCAGATTTAGCTTTTTTCCTTTTATATATTAAAATATATCTTTCCCTTTTTTTTTGCTTTTGAAAAATTGATATTTTTGTAGAAATCTAACAGTACAAGACACTTAACTGTATGTGAGGGACAAAGTGTAAAACTAAAATAAACCAATCAAGGTCGACTAGAAACTGGCTTTGAAAGTTTGTTACAGGGAGGGAGAGGGAGCAGAAATGATGTGGTGTTGGTGACATGTGGCACTGTTGGTGCTGTTGGTGACACGTGGCACTGGAGCTGAGCAAGTGACACACAGGTATGCTCTCAGGCAGAAGTTTTGGCAGCACAAACATCTGTGTTTTGGTTCAAGTGATCAGACAGTTCGGAGGAGATTTCTCCCTTTAGTCTTGAGCAGTATGCAGGAAATATCATTGTTTGTAAGAAGAGGTTTTGACTTGCTGAATTCAGAAAAGGAACTGAAGGGCTTTATTTTCACCAAGGTGCATCCTGAGCAGGAAGCCAAGGGGCTTAATATTTGATCATGGCATAAAAAGAAAAAAACCCCAACAGCTGAAAGATTAAATGCACATAAAAGCACTCTCCAGATGCCCTCCCTTAACCCCAAACTTGGATTTATCCTTTGTATCGGTTTCCTTTAGAGAAGTTCAATGCCAGAGCTGTCCTAATGGGAACAGGTCTGCAGATCTGCCTTCAAATGAAGTGTTAGAGGAGAGGCTTTGTAAGAAGAAATAGATAAAATGCTTGTAATGAGTCACTGTCTATTGCTTTTATGTCCATTAAGTGGGAGATAACACACTTGGAAATGTGGGGGGTTTTTTTGTTTGGGGGGGGAGTGTTTTGAGGGGTTTTTTTATTTTCTGTTATATAGTAAACATGTATAAATGAGCAAGTCACAGACCTGAGGTCTGAGGTACAGACCTGAGAAGAGATACTGCAGAATTTATTGTTTTTTAAAGAGGAAGATCAGATTTCACAGGAGAAAATGAATAAAAATAGGTGACGGAGTCAATATATTTTTGAAAACTTCTGATGAAACCCTTCAGCAAGGCCTCATCCCACTACTCCTTATTTTAAGGAGTAAAGTTACTTCTTGGAATAGAAAGGAATATAAGCATAAGGTACATCCAGTCAGGCTTGCAATGGAAAAAACTTTCCAATAGAGTCTCATGATCTGTGCTGGGGACCTGTGTTTTCCAGCATATTCATTGTGTTCTTGGAAATACAGATGATGGTACAAATAAGCTCCGTCGACTATGAAAAGTTACAGGGAGCTTTGCAGTAATTGATTCTAAGGCCAGATTTAAGTCCATAAATGCAACCCAAAAATGTGCAGGACGAGTTTGTCCATAATTAGCAATGAATGGAATCTAAATTAATCACTGTCATTTGGGGTCATGGTAGTAGAGGAATTGTGATGCCATTTGTTATCACTTAAGCTCAGTGTCTATTTGCCCTTTTAACTGCTGCTATGGACCAAGAAGGCATCATTACACCCCTGTATACTTGGTTATTCCTGTTAATTTGGATATTGTGTTGCCTCAGATAGCAACAACCCTTGTTGGCCATGTTGTGTCTCTTGGGAGTTGGAGGCCCGTGATAGGTGAGAGCTCTTTTGGAGGTGTCCCCCTCTTTATTCTGAAACAGAATTCTACTCCTAGGAAGGTTTAGAGTCTCCACTTGTCTGAGAGTCCTTTCTGATGAAGATAAAAGCCTCAGTCTGTCCTCCTCACCAGCCACCTGGGCCTCGCCTCGCAGGCTGCCAGCACAAACGTCCTGTACAGTATTTCAAGCAACTGGAAGGTCTTCTGCCCCAGGCTTCCAGTCCCACAGCTTCCAGCACATTCATCAGTGCAAGCACATCCTGTCACCAGTGAGGCCCCCAGGACCTATGGTTGTGTCAGTAGTCCGCTTGTGCATCCATCCAGCAGCCTGGGGTGTCTGACCTGTGTTGGTGCAGGGATGCCCCTGCTGTCCCCTGTTTCGGTGGGGCTGCTCTCTAACAGCCCCTTGCTGGCAGCAGGGTTCCTGTGATACAAAGCACAAGCAAAGACCTCTCCTTTCTTTAATATTCCATAACTGGAACCACTTACCTGGTTCATCTGGCTCTTATAAGAGTTTCAGTTTTTGGTAGGACTGTCAGTGTACAGGACTCTAGTTCCTCGAGGTTACAGCTGTTGGCCCTGGCTCTCTTCTGGTGAAAAGCAGATGCTGGAAATCAAAGTGGAGGTGACATTTTAACCAGCCGTCCCTGCACACTTTGCTCCTCAGGTCTCAGCATGGGAGTAACAGCTGGCTGGACCAGGATCCCTGCCTGTGTGAGATGTGGATGTGAAGGGGGTGTGATCAGTGGGCAGCCATGCATGTCTGACCCCAGTCAAAACTACATGGGTGTGAACAGGGATCAGTTTGTCCTCTGTCAGCTCGGAGGAGCAGGAGAGGGGCTTTCCTGCCTGCTTTTGACTTCCTTTCCTCTCTCTGGCTAGCCCAGGGCTCCCTGTAGTTCCCCCATGCAGCGCAGAGTGGTGCCCCTGGGAAGCACCACAGCGCACTGTGCCTCGTGGGCTGAAACCAGGCAATTAAAGAGCAGCTAAAAAAAGATACACAAACATAAGCTGTGTGCCATTTTTAGTGGCTTTCAGCAGCGATTAACTCCTTAAGCAACAGCTGTATGAAACAGCTTGCCTGGCTCTTCCCGGTCTGTCCCTCTGGACAAACCTCAGGCCTGCTGGGGCAGATCCGCTCACTGCCGAGCAGGGAGACGTGCAGAGCTGCAGCTCTGCCCTGGCTTCTCCAGTGCACGGAGCTATACGGGCACAAAACTTTTAGGCAAGGTCTGTAGGCTGACGTGGGTCTGCAGAGCTTATGTTCGCAGTGAGCTCCAGTTCACAGCTGAGGCTCCTGAGCACTGTAAGGATATAAAACACTTTATGCTGCTGAGGTGCCACTGGACCTGGAAAATGGACTTTGGATCCCTGGATCTTGGGATCTAGTGGTCTTTCATGGTTACTAGACAAAAAATGTAAAATAACCCCAGTGTTATTACCAGTCATCTTGAAAAAAAGGGGCCAGAGTTTGGTTTCTAAATTGTGCTGGATCCAATCTACAGAAAAAAACTAAAAGGGAGGATGAATGCGTGACACAAGCTCATTGGTTTATGGAATAGCACAATGTGTTTTCAGCCTATGTGGATGGGATGACTGATGACCCCTGCCCTTCCCCTGGACCTTCTGCAGTGCAAAAATATGAGCAAGACTTGTTTGATTTGTAGCTACTTGACTGTTCTGTTTAACAAGAAGCCCATTAATTAGCAGGACAGTAAGAGCTTTACAGGTGTTTTTAGAACAGCACACTGCTGTTCCACTGAAGGACTGAGAATGGCTGTTGCAGCAGCACGTGCTGCTGTAGCCTCCAGTTCAATGCCTGGCCAGGATTTCCTGCAGCAGTAGGAGAAGGGTGGCTCTGTGCTGTAGCTGATGGGGTAGTTTGGCAGAAGCAACTGGAGAAGCTGCTGCCAGCTCTTGGACCACACATGGTACCGCTGCCTCCATGGTACCCTGTGTGCCAGACCCCCTTGCAGGAGCTGCACAAGCTGCTCTCGGCCTGAGGGTCAGGTGCTCCTCTTTTTCCCCTTCTTCCATCAGTCCTTCTGCCTGCTCAGGCCTGGACCTCTGAGCCCCATCCTCTGTGTAAAGAGAAGGGGCTCAGACCCTGCTGCTTCCCACATTCCACCCTGGCCTGCCATGATGCACACACACACACCTGGGCTCCTCAAAGCCCAGGCTTGTGGCTGCACTCGCCTTCTGACACTAAGACAACTGCTAAGCACATACTGAGTTTTCTTTTCTTCTCAGAGCAAGACTGGGGCAGTCTCCCAGTGTGACAGGGCTACAGCAGAGCCCTGTTGGTCCTGGTAAGTGGAGATATAGTTATCCAGTAAGCTGCAAACAGCGTATCCATAGCACCAACTCCTATGTATTCTCTATCTATCCAGTTATATCCTGGTTTCCTTCAGGAGCTGCCTAGCATGCCTTAATCCTGCAGCAGCCAGCAAATGCACATCTCTCCACCCCCGTTTGCATCTGCACAATCAGGGGTCACCTGAGCAGCAGTGTCATGCCAATCCCTCTGCTCCCTTCTGCTTCCATCTGGCTTGCTCTGCCCTCTGTATGGCTGAGGACTTGCCAGCTGTACTCTTTTATTCACACAACATCTTCCAACCTAAGGTGTTTTAAAACAGCAGTAAAATTTTTAAAGGGATCCTGGAATTCCTTACTGAGTTGCTTTTCTTCTGAAGGAAAAAGCCCAGTGGAGGGCAGGTGTCTGGTTTCTTTTGGTATAAATGAAGCCCAGAGCTGTTTGGGTAAACAGCAGCTAAAGGTGCCTCTTCCTGCAGGAGCTGCTTGTTGCTTGGCACAGATGAAGCTGTGCTGTCCTTGGCCATGAGCCCTTGGCCCCCACCCCTTCCCCATGGGGGCACAGCTCTTGGTTAGACACCTTTGTCTGTCCCTGCCTAAGCACTGAGCTTTGAAAAGGTGTGAGCTAATGCTGTGCCTTATTTCTGAGACATGCTGGACCTGGACTTTACTATAAAACATTATGTAACTGAAGTAGAACATGATTTGATCAACTATTAGTGTCCCTTTGGGGCCTGGCTGGAGCCATGTTTTGTATGCTCAGCCTTGTAAAGGCAGCAGGGTCTGGACAAGGATCCCCCCATCGAGTCAGCCCTGTGGGGGAGCAGGACACAAGGGTGGATGGAAGGCTGGTGGGAGCCCCCACAGAACAAGCCCCTTGGATGCAGGGGGAGGGCAGCTGTTGGCTTGGCTGAAGTTCACTGGGTTTGGGCTATGTGGGAGGCGGTGGTGGGGCCCACTGACCCCCACTAGGTCCTCTCTGATATGGGGACAGGTTATGGGGCTGGATAAATTCAGATGGGCCAAGCTTCAGCAGACTTAAAACACATGTGAACATTTCCACACGGGAGATGGATAACACAGTAGTAGGATTTTCCTGTTCTGGTTATCTTGATACCTTTTTTAATGATGTAGATCTGATGTGATTGTGTTTTAACTTGCATTAAAGTGACTGGCTGCAAAAGCATGACAAAAAAAGGAAGTGCTGGCAAATCTTTTGCTATAATAATGATTAACTTCTGCTCCCTAACCAGTGCTCTCACTTCTAGATTACAATGACTCTTTGGTTTTAAGAAATGGCTCAAGCAGACTTGCAGCTCATGACTGCTTTTGCAAAGCTTTGAATTTGTTTCCTCAGCTTTTGAATGTCCATGGTAAAAAAAATCTCACCCCACAAATGTTTTGTGGTTCTGATATATGGGGCAATCAACTTGAACCGGGAAGCTTAGTCTTCAGGAAGAAATTTTAATAAACGGCTCCCACCAGGGAAGCTGAACTGATGGCAGCCACAGTGGGAATTGTTACTACTGTGCTCCAGTGTAGACAAGGCCTCATTGTCTGGCTTTGTCGGGGAAAATGTCCGGTTTCACAAACTTTGCTGAGCAAGGCAGAAAATAATTATATTGCAGATCAGCTTACAAGGGGCACATTCACGTTTGAAAGAAAACCTGATTTTCATAGGGTGAAGAAGAGAAGCATGACTGCCAAAGGGAAAAGCCAGCAGCTTTGGTGACCTATTAAAATTGCACCGAGTCAGAAGTTATTCCTGGCTGCAGGTGGGTCCCAAGGGGCTGGATCCTTGACTCTGGCTGAGAGGCAGGCAGTGCAAATGGAAAGCGTGTGGGAAACCGAGCAGTCCTCTGCCTCTGGAGCTGTTCTGCGTGCTGCCGGCACCCAGGCATGGCAGAAAGCAAAGCCCCTGCTGCGGCTGGACAGGGAGCTGCTGCAGCTGCATCGTGCTTGGGCCCTGATGCCCTCATGTCTCCAAGATCCCCAGTGGGCATTTGCTGGGGCAGAAGCTGTGGTGGCAGAGTCATGCATCCCCATCCTCTGTCTGCCGACTCAGGAGCCCGCACGGACTTTGGAGCCGGTCAGTGTAGTGCCGTGTGCCTCCCGTAAGTAAAACCCCGCGTGGGCTCCCCGGCACTGCTCGCCGCAGGGGTGATGCCCTGTCACAGGAGCACCACTGCCTCCAACTTGCCTGTTTTCAGCTCCCAGTTACTGCAGTTGAGATTTCATTTGCAGTATTTAAGCAAAACATTGGAAGCATTTTGCTTCATGTGCTTTTACTTAGGAAGACCACAGGGCAAATGGTGAAGGAGTACGTTTTACATCCCTGGGCTGGCTGTGGTGAGCCACATGCAGCCAGCCTGGGCTGCTGACTGGCTGCCTCCCACCAGCACTGGGAGTATTTGCTGAAGCCATTTTGGTTGTCTCCCCAAGGGGGAGGATGTAATTGTCTTCTTTTTACAAGATTGCATGTAATTTTTTCATCTCTATCTTAGAAAAAAACCCTGAAACTAAGCAGAAAGGAACTGTGCGACAAGCTGATAACCTCTTAATTCTTCCATTAGATTGAAAGCAAATCTTGAATAAACCTTGTACTATAAATCTTGGATTTTTTGCGAGCATTTCTCTCAAGGAAGTGTGCACTCTCCTCTTTGTGGGAAGCTGCAACACCAGCACAAACCCAGTTTGTTGTCATGGCAATGTCAGTAGTTGCCTTCTCTGTATGCCAAATCATAGGCGCTCAGAAGATCGTAGGAAAATTTAGGTGGGAAGGGGCCTCTGGAGATCTGTAGTCCACTCTCCTGCCCAGGCATGGTCATTAATGATATCAAACCAGGCTGATAAGGTCTTTCTCCATCCAGGACTTAAAAACCTCAAGGGATGGAGATGGTGCCTCCTCCCTGGGCAACACTTCTAGGCTGTTATTACCAGCCTTCTAGCCTTCCTAATTCCGTCGTTCTGAAAATAATATTTGAGTTTCCTGTGTCTTTGATGTTTATTCACTGTGTTTTCTACTTTTCACCACTATGAGTGTATCCAGAAGAGGAATTTCACTTCCACTTTGATTTCTTTCTCTGACTGCAGTGCAAGCTGCACCTTACTTCATTGCTTATGAACATGCTAGCTCAGGCCACACTGCTATCTAGCATTCTCTTATCTGCTGAGGTTTTTGATGACATGGTGATAAGCTTATCACCATGATGTCTGAAGAGTTTCTCCTGTGAGCTTAAGACCTGGTTATACTTTTATATATCTCTCTCAGTCAGTCATTTTGCCAGATGACTAATGGGCTGTGTTTCCTTGTACGTGGCATTTGTTTTCGGCCCACGTTGGCATTGCTTTAGGAAAGCATCCCTAGTCAGACCGGTATCTGCACATTAGCAATGGGAACAAATATATCCATCCATACAATTAAAATGTGCGCTTGACTGCTCTTCGGATACACTTACAAGCACACAAATGTTGCCATTAATCTCCGTCCTTCCTATTTGTTGTCATCTATGTAAAGTGCGCTGGACTAAAGAAAGGAGAGAACACGTGTGTTTGTGTGTGTCCTTGTCCTGAAGGGCACCCACTTGCCAATTCTCTTTTAACTGGATTGTTTTGTGAGTTTTGTGTTTCACTCTTCTCCTGCTGGTATCATATTTAGTATACCATGTCCTGTCCAAGGACCAACTGCTGTCCAAGCTTTGTCTGGTTTAATTGAATTATGGTTGCCATGGGTAGTGGAAAGGTCAGATTCCATTCTGCATGGCGAATTCTGCAAGCCAAGGTATGTTACAGAGGAAGGGGGAAACCTGGCTCTCAAAGTCTGTGTCAAGGAGCCAGGGGTTGAACATACAGGGATTTTAAAAAAGGGGTGTATGGTAGTTTGTAGCCCTACATCTCAAGGAAATGACGTTGGGGTTATGTACCAAATTTAGGCTTGTTGGAAAACCCCAGCTCCACAACCAAGTGCCACAGCTCTTTTTGTGCCTATCTCCATGCCATCTCCTGCTTGGTAGACAGTCTCCTCTGGGACAGAAATGTGCTTCGCCTCTTGACACTTCCCAAATGCCTCTCAGAGAGTCTCTCTAGGGAACCAAGCACAAGCAAAGGGACTGGTATCAACTGCACACTTCTAGGTAGGGCTGGGCAGGATACCGGCAATGGGTCAGGAAAAACACAAATAGATGCAGTGCCAGCATTTCTGTTATTGGGTTTCCAAACAACATGATATTAGTTTGCATTTCATCCCTTGGGCCTCCCTTCAGCATCTCTGGAGTGAGAGGATGGAGCTTGGCACCCAGGGATGCCACAGTGCTAAGCTCTCCTTTACCCGCCCTGTAACAACCCCTGGGGACTTAGCACTGACCTCTGTACCAATCTGACACGCAGACCCTGATGCAGCCCTGTCTGCAAAAGGGGGGCATAGAGATGGACACCCCAATGGGAAGCAGCAAAACATCTCTATGGGAGGGTCTGGGACACAGCAGGAAGTTTTGGAAAAAACTCTCTTGCAAAGTTTTGGTTTGATGTCTGCTTTTGACTTTTAAGGATGTAAAAGGCAAAAAGCAGTGCAAGGAAAGGCAGCATTAATGAGATGTCACCCTCTAGGCAGGACTTCATGAGAAGAAATGGGGAAATTGAGGCAAACTCAGTGGCAAAACTGGCCAGCTGAGTGTTGCCCAACAACATAAGAGAGAGAGTGTGATAACTTGCATGCTCTGATGCATTTGATTTTCCAGCATTCATGCTTCAGACCTCATGACAGGAGAGGAAAATTAGAACATCATCAACGTGGTAAGTGCGATTGTGGGAGACATAGTGAGCAGCTGCAAAAACTGATACAAATGGGAGGATTTCATGGCTTGTGATATAATGCTTTGACATCACTTGTTGTCAGAGACACTCACGTATTTGCTTGCTCACTCACAGTTTTGCTCTAGTTCTTTAATTTTGCTAACAGTAGTAATAATAAAAGGCATCTGCGGACGCCAGACAGCTGTACAACACCATCAAGCTGTAAGGTCTGTCATGCTGTCTTTTTCTCAGAGCAAACCCCATAGCTGGCTGAGTTCTGGTTTACACTGTCAGCTTGCTGAGGGTCATCAAGAATAAGGCTAACTCCAGCCAGGGCACTGCCTGCTCTGGGTTTGCAGAAGATATTCATGCCACAGTGTTCTTATTAATTACTGCTCTCTGGAAACATAAGGCATGGGATGAAGGAGAATGAAACAAACAGGCTTATTTAGGTCAATTACAAAAGTACGGGCTAATTGCAAACAAACTGGTAAAACGGGAGCAGTAGGGGTCAGAGGAAAACAATGTCAACAGTGACCTACATACTCCTGGGGAGTGGGGTAGGTTAGACAGCAGGCTATGGGGAACGCACAGCTCAGCACCAGAGTGGTTTGCGTACATCTATCCTTCCAGGTCCCTGGGCCAGAGACAGCCTGTGCCCAAACACTGTCTGTGCAGTCCACGCAGAGCTGGCCTAAACACATAAGAACACTCAGGGAGGCATCAGCTGAGTGGTGCAGTGGCATTGTTCCCATGTGATGTTTAGCCCCACAGAAGGCTGCAAGATCTCTTCCCTGAGCCTCAGGGCAGACCTTGAAAATAACAGCTCTCTGCTTTCCATTGCAGAATAGTCCTGGAGTGTAGATGGTATAGTTTGTATGCTCTTGGTTTTGCTGCCAGAGGGAAGAAAAGTGAAGGACAATCCGTTGCTTAGCCACATGCTGGACAATCTATCTCGTGATCTCTTTTGATCCTTTTCTGAAGGAGTTCTCCCTAACCTAGGCTGGCCCAACATAACATAGCCCAACCCAACCTTTCTACTGGAAACAGGCCCGTGGGTGACCTTAGAGGAGTCAAGCAGCAGCTTTCAGCCTCCGCTCAGTGTGCCCTTTCAAGTGCTTTTAAGACATTTGTGAAAAGCAGCTGTTCTCAACTACCTTTCACCAACCTGTTAAACCCACTACCAACAGATTGAAGAGTGTAGGTGTCTGCATCCCCACTTACTGCAAAATGTTTATGGGCCCAAAACTGGGAAAAGTATAAAGTGACTGCTCTGAGAGAGACCTTTATCATTCCTCACAGAGTTCAATGGTAATTTCATCCTGTGCTTCATATCTCCAGAGAGCAGCAATTAGGGAGAACAATAGAACACAAATAACTCCTACAAAAGGGAACAAGGATTTGGCATCCCTTATTTAAGTACCAGCTCAGTCAAATGCTTTCCTATCATGTGGTTTTCAGCTCTGGACTCCCCTTGCAAGCAGGATCCTCTGTATTCAATCTCTGTGTGCCTGCCAACCCTGGCACCTGGCCAGTCAATGTGAGACAGCCCTCTCCTATCTGAATGGCTCTGCTCTTGTCTCTACCCACATCTAAGGTCCCAGCTAACTGCTCCCTAAAAATGACAGAGCTCATGCAAGAATGCAGTTCCACTGTGGGCTTTTGAGACTGTCAAACTATTTGGTCCTGCATATAAATGGGGCCAGACTCTGCTGGAACCTAAGCGTAAAGAAACTCCCATGGATTAGCCTGGGTAACATGTCATGGCTTATCTGACCAGCCAAAGCTCTGATGGTCGGGAGTTCACCATTCCCAGGCAGCATCCAGACTGAGTTTGCCTCAGTACTTGCTGTATATCCCCCCTCACAGCCTCCATGTAGCCAGCAGGAAGCGCAACACACTTACATTCAGCACTACTGTGTGGTATTCTGATCACCTGCCACTGAAAAATGGACAACAAAGACAGGTCCTGATTTGGGTGAGAATTTGACAGGGTTGTAACACCTCTTACCTCCCTCCACAAGCTGGTTAATGCACATATGTGTGGGCCAGGCCATAGCTAGTGATAGGATAGCTGTTCACACATCGTAGTTGAGAAGCTGGAACAGAAGTAGCGGGACCTGTGCCATTGCCCCTAGGGAGCCACTGGCCCCTGCAGTGCCCTGACAAGCTTGTCTGCCCCTTCAGCATCCAGTTGCTGGTGAGGCTCTCGCCAGGACCATTCACCACACATGCTGCTGAGGTGCTGTGGGAAGTCCAACAGCCATTCCTCCAGGTTCCAGTCAGAAGTCCCGGATTTTCTTTTTATCAGTCACATCTGCCACCTGACAGCAGGCTTGGAAACATACCTCATTGCACATCGGATGCACACATGCCTCGGGCATCAGGTGAGTCAGAACACAGCCTTGGTTTGACAGCTGAATGGAAACTTGTGTGCACTTTGCTAATTACGTTAAAAATAGTTTTAAATGAGGGCATGGTTTTTGTTGATCCCTTGAAATGCAGGATTGAGACATAAGTGGACTAGTTCACCTGTTAAAATACCAGAGCCAAAATTTAAATGGATTCATAATTTTTTCCTTCAGTTTAGGGCACATTCTGCTAATTTAGAAAAAAAAAAGTGAGTGTAGCTGTGCCTAGGATTTCCAAGAACATCTGTGCACCTTTTGTCTTATTACAGAAACTATCCATCCCTGGTGGATACAAGGATTTTCTAAGCAGTAACTTCCTATCCTCAGCTGGACTTTCTATACTACACATTTTGTTTGTTCTCCCCATGGTTTCTTTTTATCAGCACAATTTCCTGGCAGCCAGCTGAATGGCATTCATACATGTATATTTTTCTTTTCTTAAAGCACAGCTGTGTAAGCGTATTCTCCCTGGATGCATTATGAACCATAGATGTCTACCTGACTTTTCCATGGGAACATATGAAGAAAAAGTCCTGTGTAACTGCTGGCTGGAATCTAAGCATTTCAAGTCAGGTACCAGGACCTTGATAAAGAGACCCAGGCTACGGTCGGAAACACTTTCCAGAAACTCATTCTGCTTATCCCTTGTAGCTGTGGCAATAAATGAGAGAGAGGAAGGGACAAAGCTCACTGCAGGAAAACAAGTTGACAAAAGCAACTAACTCTGTTTTGTTTTCATCACCTGACATGCTGTACATTGAACTTTGGAGACCTTGGCTATCTGAAACACAAGTGCATTTTGCCAGGGCAGACTCATATGTAATTAAGAGGTAATAATGAAATTATTATTAAGCTCACAGTCATTTTCATAGTTGGACAAAAATTAAATGTAAAATGCCCTCTATATACTGCATGGTAGCTGCTTTTTTTACCCTCTACCTGTCTAGTTTCTCATGTAGTTATTTTTATTCTAGACTAGACCAAAGCTTGTTATCTTTCCTCCTCCACCCTCTCTCCACATCTGAGTGCCTGCTGTTCACTATTCTAACAAGTCAACAGGTGGAAAAAGGCATAATGACCCTGCTGAATCAACATCCTGTGAGGCTAGTCCTGTGAGGCTTAGGATAGTCATTATCCTAACTGGAAAGCAGCACCATAGTCCTCTGGAGGTGTGGGGTAGGCAACCCTTACAGAACATTCTTACCGAATGCTCTTCTTTCAAGAGTTGCAAAGCTTGTGGGAAAAATGTGTTCTTTGCTCTGTGCTTGGCCTGAAAGCTGCTCAGGAACGTAGCAATGAGGATGTGGAGCAAAATGTCTGTCCCCACTATACTTACAGACACGTGGAGCAAGGTCAGCCCACGCTCTAAGCTGTGTGGAAGCTATGAATCTGCATGAGAGTGATGCTGATCCCTGACTAACTCACCTGGTTTCTGAGCTGGCCTCAATTGCTCATGCTGGCTGCCACAACTTCCAGTTTGGAGCTCCCTCTAGTACCAAGAGAACAGGTCAGCTCCAGCATATTGATGACTGAAAAAAATGAAATCCTTTCTCAGATGTTTCTCTGACTAAGAAAACAATTTTAAACAGGCAAAAAACAAGTTGATCAACCACCCACCCAAGGGCACGGCTGCAGTGTTGTATCAACACATTGGGGTTTCAGAGGCACAGAGCAGCACTTGCTGCCCCTGTCACACAGTACTTGGGCAACACTCAGATGATCCAGTGATGGGACTACATCTGCATGTCAGTATGGCTGTCTGGAGAGACACATCATGCTCCCTGCCTGGCCACAGGTAGTGAGAAGAGCTTTGTGTGTAAGGAGAACAAGTTCAAGGAAAGGTTTAATATCACACTGAGAAGACTCACATGTCACTTCTGCTCCATTGCTTTGTGTCTTCTTTTATCATGATATTTTTAACTAGGAAAATCATTTTGTTTAAAATCACTTCCAAAATGTTCCTTTTACTTGGAGCCCTACAGGAACATTACAGAACTATTGCCAAGATGCTATTTCTTAGAAAAGCACAGAGGATTTCTGCAACAGAGAAAAAACATTTTCAGATATTTCATTACCTGATGCTTAAATATATGGCATTTAATTTACTGAGACATCTGTTCTCTCTCATGATTTAAGGCATCCCTCAGAAGACTACTTTAAGAACACATCATTCAAAACCAAATGCTGGAAATACCAAAGAAAAATGATATAATTTATTCATGGGACATTGTCCTTTCTGTCAAGGAAGAATTCATGACCTCTAGAGTGAAGCTGAAAGTCCTGTTGCCTTTGCTTATCATTAACTGATCTCCATCCAGGTGCTGCCCTGTGGAGATGGGCCCTACAGGAACAAGCCTTGTTCTGAAGTAAAGGCAATCTGTGGCAATAGTGAGGAGGCAATAGTGGCACAACAAAAGGAACGGCAGCAATCGGTGGGTGGGTGAGCACACGGAGAAGCGCATACCCCAGTGCAAGCCACATGTGGGAACCTTTAATGAGCTTCAACAGAAGCAGCAGTGAATGACTGGCCAGCAGATTAGCAGCTTGACTGCTGCCGTGGGAGAGCTTATTTTGGACACCATGAGCAAGAGCAACATCAGGAGGCATGTCATGGAGCAGCAGGTTTACCGATTGTTTCTAGACATGTCACTGGATGAAAAGTAGTTTCTCCATTTCAAGTGGTTTGGTATTTATTGGAGGATAGGACTGGCAGAACAGAAGCTGTGCAGGTGGGTTAGCATCATCTACTCTAGTTTCACCCAAGATAAGGCTCTACTAGTGGTTAAGTCAGTGTAAGGGTTTTTCAGTATCTTTTCATAAATTTGATATTACAATTGTAAAATTTGGCCCTTCTGATGATGAAATAGGTGTGTGGTAAGACTTGTACTGCAATACCTAGAGGAAGCTGGTGATTCCTGCCTGTTTCCCTTTCGTATTATTGAGATCAAAGAAAAAAAGAGCAGGTCTTTGTATTAATAAAACTATACAAAAAGTTTCTTTAAAAATCACTGGCAAGATCTTTCTCTTTATGACAAACTGAAGAAACTGTGACATTTCAGCCCACTTCAAAAATAACTAGAAAGATAGTATGCTTTAGTCTGAAAATCGGAAACATCCGTTCCCTGTCCCAGTTCCTTTTCACTGAATTTAGAAGTCCAATGATGTTTCAGAGTTAGCCTGTCTCTTCAGTCGCTTCACAGACACAAAGAATTGTAATCACAAATCACATAATGCTGTGCTCAGCTTTCAACAAAAGAGGAACAATTCTAGTTGCATTTAAACAGTGTCTCCCAAGCATACATATCAGCTGTCCCTTGTTTTCAAAGACATCCCTCAGTTCTTTCTCAAATGTATGCATGTTTCTCCCAGATGTGATGACTCTGATGTTTTACTGTTGAACAGCATAAATTTAAGAACTATCAACTACATTTCTTTTTCCCCTGTGCAGTGCCAGGTCCCAGTCCTGTACAGGCTGGTGCACATTTTCAACTCCATGTCCACTGTGAGTAATTCCACACACTAGAACTGATAGTCTGGATAAAACTGAGCACATGCGTAAATCTTCATAGAAGAGTTTTTTGCTTGTTTGTTTGTTTTGGTTTTGTTTTTGTTTGTTTGGGGTTTTTTGGTGTTGTTGTTTTTGTTGGTGTTGTTGTTTTTTGTGTTTTTTTTTTTTCCCCCAGCAGCTCTGGTTTCCTTCATTAATTTTTCCTCACCCTTAGCAATAAGGCACTGTTATTGAGCAATAGGACAATAGGGTTGGTAGGAATGGACAATATTCACATTTTCTGAAATAATCTTTTTCTTATGTACCATCTCTTGGGTTGCAGGCCATGTCTCGGGCTGAAAGTTAAGATACCTAAATGATTCCATGATTCTACACTTTTATTCCTAGCTCCATGGACTTCAATTTCTTTTATTTTTAAAACAATTGCAACATTACCAACTCTTGCAATTTTATTGTAAATCTCACAAAATTTGATATCTTTTGGAAAGCCACAGTTCCTGGAACCTTGTGATTTTTGATGCAGCAACAAGCATGGATTTCTCTATGGCATGTGTGTATCAAAACAAAAGCCTATCAAAGGTTAGAAACGGACATTTTAAATTCACTTCCTGCACTGTTACTGCGACATGATTGGAACTGATAGAGATTAGAATAATGACCTGTTATGCCTCTGGGTGTTTTTATCTATATATGCAGGTTCCTGACCAGTTGAACCTTAAGATCTTAGTGCTGCTAAGCCCTTGTTCCTGCTCAGAACCCCACTTGGAATGCAAACAACCTTTTCCTGAAATTCAGGCAGTGCAGGTTCACACAGGCACAAGCTGTGATGGTGGCAGTGTGCCGGCCACACTGGGGAAGACCATATTTCATGCAGATTGCCTGCCATGGTAAGTCTGTGCCTGAATTTCAGCAAATTTTCATGGACTGTATATTTTGAAGGATCATCTCCAATTGCTATGAATACTCTGGGTTTGAATTAGTGACTGAAGATGGGGCAGTCACCAAAGATGGGAAAGGGAGTAGAGTACCCACAGAAGGAAATAGGGAGGACAGAGGACAGGTTGCAATAAAGGGCAGAGCACGTTAAGGAAGAGGGAACTAGCAGGACTTTTCTATCCTGAGAAATTCTGGTTTCCTTTTTGCCCTTTAGGGCTTTGATGTGACCGGTGTGGACATGCACAGTCTCTTTGAACTTAGAGACAGCACTATATCCTAAATGTATGCCCTCTAATAGCAATTGGTGGCTTGTGAAATCTGCCTCCCCACATCTCTCTTGTGGTTTGTAGCTGCCATGGCATGGTAGGGCAGCTGCCTGTCTTCCCATTCGGGAAGCACAGGAATAAGCGTGGTGGCTTCTGAACTCTTCCATGGGGAACAAATATTAGACAGGTCCCGAGAAAAACCTTCTTGCAGACCTGATGTATGTTTGCTTCTAGGGTCTCATCTGCTATGTGTCAATACACTAACGTCCCAAGTTTCTGACTCCATGGGCATCCTGATGTGACAATGGGCTGCCAGACTCCTAGCAAAAACTTTGAAGGGCTGAGGGAAGAAGGAGCTCCAGGACCTCATCATAGTGGGAACCTATGGGAACCTATGCACCCCCATAGTGGGGCTGTGGAGTCCCATGGTCATCCAGGAACACTCAGCTCAGCTGCTGATGGGTTTGGCTTTGCTGGCAGTCTCCGTACCAGCTAGATCTGGGAACACTGTAGCCCCAGTAAAGGATCCACACAGATGTGAAGTGTTAGAAGATGTGTCTCACCCAAGCCAGGCTGCCCTACGGTGAGGCATCACTCTGTAACTTTTTCATCTCCACAGTGAAATGCAGGACCCACATCTTTCCAGAAGCATCCTAGCACTGTTGCTCTGCAGAAGACCCAGGCACAGTGTGATGACCTGCCCTTCAGTGCAAAGAAACAACAGAAGTCAGAGGGTCTGCAAACAATGAGGTTGATTTGTAGATGAATTAATTTGCTTCAACAATTCAATCTTTTTGAGAGACCAAGATGGGTTAAATAACACCTGTTGGTGTCCTACCTTTTGTGTCACCTATGGGCCCATTTCCCAAATTTCTGGTGTCACTGTCCAAAGGATGCTCGATGTTTACTTAGCTGTTGTTGGTCGTGTCAGGGCAAGTGTAATTTCGCCATTTTTTGGAACTACTATATTAAGTTTGAATGTTAGGACAACCCGGGTTCCATTTTGCCAGAAACACACTACGGCAACCGGTTCAACCAGGGTAAAGGTGGACGGGACGACAAGGGGCGGTGGAGGCGGGGGGCCCAACCACGGGCCCTGAGGGACGGCGGGCACGGCAGGACAGGTCCCTAACGTGCCTCAACCTTCCTTCGGGTCTCACTTGGCTCTTGTGTGGGAGACGCACCCCCAGGTCCCCCATGACAGGCCGTCGGAGCTGG